>NW_011889155.1:963301-1023127 GCF_000151845.1 Pteropus vampyrus
CGTATGCAGCTCGCGGAGGGCTTGCTGAGCCCGGCTGCTGCTCCCCACAGCAGAAGCCTGCTGAAAGTTGGTCTGAATGGCATCCATGAGGAAATTGAGCATGTCTAACACGAGAGGAGCGAAGGAGAAATTGGCCTGAGAAAAATCCAAATAAATAAGTGAAAAAAAAAAAAGAGACAGGAAAATAACGGGTCCTATTCATAATAATCTTGCCTTCAGAATCCATCATGGAGAATCATCTCATTCTCTCCATAATCCTGCATTTAATTCCAGCCAATATGTTACTATGCTACTAACTCTAGAGCAATCTTTCTAAAGCAGGAGTCCCACAGAGATTACCCTAATGCTCAAACACAACCATCATGCAAAATTAGCATCTTCTCTCCTGTGAAGCTAAAATGGTTTTTAGTTATGTGCCATCCTTGGAAAAATTGAGAAAATAATCACTCAAATCATTTTCTATACTTCAGATTAGGAACCCTGGGCAACAAAGGGTGTTCTAGAGGATTACACAACTAAAATGTACCCTCCCACAAATTCCCACAATACACCAATCATACATCCTTCCCTATGAGGAATAACTGACAACACATGCTATTTTATGTTCACACTGTGGAAATGAGTAAACTTAGAGAAAGGAGAAATAACTCCAAGTCCCACCAGTGGAGCTGTGAGGACAGCCTTGAGCATTGTTTGCTCATGAACCACCTTACCAGGCTCCGCCCTCTGCCCACGGTGCTGGGCGCCATTAAAGCCCACCTGGTTCTGCAGCTCCTCTCGGCAGCCCTCCACTGTGCGGCACAGGCTGCTCTTCTTGGGCTTCTCCTCGTCAGCACCCTTTCCATCGCTGATGGTGACTTTGGCTTTGTCAGCTGGGGACGTGCTGGTATGCCGCACCAGACTCTCCGAAACCCTGGGTTCACTCTGAAATGCTGACTCCTTCATGGTGGAGCTCATGCCACTGCTAGGTGTTCGCTTCACCAGTGCCTAGGAACAGAAAACATCAGAGGCCCTAAGCTCTTGCCACAAGCACAGGTGAAATACTGCCTAAGATCTTGGAAGAAAATCTGACTCGAAAGAGAAATTGGCTAGCCATTTAAATGGCACACAAAAGTCTGAATTCTAATCTCCATGGTATTTACCTAACATCTAATACTTACCCACTCACAGCAGGAGGTCTTGATTATAACATCTGAAATTGTAGGGGGTCTCAGAAAAAACTGCAAGATCTCCAAGGACCCTGCAAGTCCTAACAAGCGCTGACATTCTAAGTGAAGTGCTTAAGCCACGATCAGTGATAGAACCAGAACTTACTCCTAGCCCCAGGTCATTATAATATGGCAATTTCCCAGTTTGGCTTAAGCATTCTCTCATCACAGACAAGTCACCCTTTATAGCCCAGCAAATGTTTCACTCTCTCACCAAACAGCTGCCATCCTCCTTGGCTCCACAGTCACAGAAGAAGGACCCATATTTGGCATAAGAAATCTCATGATCTTTGTGGCACACCTTGGCGCACACTGTGCACACACCCACCCCATCGACCATTTTGCAGGTATGACAGTGGTACCTACGAAGAACAAAAACCAGCAAATGAGCCCCAAGTCCCAACAAGCAAGGCCTAGCAAACTCTTACCTAAAAGAAAGAGCTATTCTTACCAATGCTGGTTCATGAATTCTTTCTGAGTGATGGTGAAAGTACAGAGTTTATTGCAAAGAGAATCTTCATCCTTCAAAGATAATAAATTTTTTTAATTAGAAACATATCCCTCCACACAGACACCCACAAAAACACACTCTACGTAAACAGTCAACTCATAAATGACCAAGAGAAACCTATGTTAATTGGAAATGGCTTGCAGGCTATGAATGTGCTGCAATTTCAGGTGAGACCTTAAAGCTTTGTGGTTAAGAAAAAGAGAAAGCTTATGCTTTCTCCACAAAGGAGCTCATGCCATTCCCATAAAAAATTCATCCCTGAAACTCCATTTTGGATGCAAAAATTAAGAAATTGTGGAATAACTGGCTCTGGATGGAAGAAGGCATATGCTTATTAAATAGTCCTTTCCTCCAAGAGATTAGGTCCCTTAGGCTTGCTCCGTAGGCCTGGAGGATCATTCCGGCATTAATCGGGTAAGCTGAGAGAAAGCAGTAAGGACTGGGAAGAGCTCTGAAGCTCAAAGGGGCTAGAAGCCCTTGCTAACAAGGGCTTGTTAGCAAAAGCTGTGCAAGCGCAGTCAGCAGTTACCCTGTGGGGCTACCCTGGCGGTTACTTGGTACTTACCGAATCCTCAGCCTGGGAGTCTTCCTCTTCCACTGCCAGCTCCTCCACCCAGTCTGAGTCCACCTCAATGGCCCGCTCTTCCCCATCCACTGAGAGGTGACTTGGACCTTGACCGTTACTCTGGCTCAGGGCATTGGTGACATCAGCCAAGTAAGACATAATATGGCATGTGCACTCCAGGACTACCACATGCTAAAAAAGAAGACCACCATTCCACTGAAACCTCGGTTCTTTGTATTTCATTAATATGTAAACTTGTTTTCTCAAGCTTTTCCCAATAAAGCTCAATTTCAAAGGAATGGTATAAAAGCAAAAATGAAACAAAGCACAAAAACATGTTCTAATTATTTCTCCAGCTCTCAGCACTATGACCACATAAGGCCGGTCAATAAATTGTACTGAATTACTGTATATTCATTTATTTTTAAGCACAAAGGTAACTCTTTATATTATAAAATCAAAACCAGGAAAATAGAGTAAAAATGGAAACAAAAATCATTCAAGAAGCGTCTAGATTAAAAGCATGAATAAGCACTCATTAGCATTTTTCCTATCATTAGCATTTTTTTTAACCATTAGTGAAAGACATTTAAATTACTGGGTTTGAATTAATGCAGTAGACGAGGAATAGCTTCAGAGATAAGTGAAAAACTTGCCAGCAAACCACTGCAGGTAGTTCATGCCCAACAGTCTGGCATTAAAGCCGCAGATGTCTTGGTTCCTCACTATGCATTCTGACGGCTCAGAGTTGAAAGGATACAGATTAGCAAAAGAGAAAGAAATGAATCCGTGCTGTGGCGGGTCTCAAAGAGGAGTTATCTGTTTAGCCATCTCTGTCAGGTATATGAGTTGGGTGGGGGTGGGGTGGAGGAAGGGGCTGTGCCTCAATGCAAGATTTCTGTCAGATTCGAATCCCTTTTCTCAGCACAGTGACCTGAATCTTCAGGCAAGGTAAACAATTCTAGTATCCAAACTGGTGCTGAAGAGGTAGTCTGTAACCCCATATAATACCTACTCAAGAGAGCACAGTTCCAATGCAAGAGCAGAGGGCAGTTTTCCATAGCATATTGGTATCTAAAAATAGCAGGAATTCACAATGTTTTAAGAAGGATTCTGGTGGATGTTTGTTTGCCAAAATGTTTTCTTCCTATCACCTCTTGCCACCCAAAAGACGCCTGAGGGCATGCAGTTAGCAAAGACACACTGTCAGGTCTTTGAAAACGTACAGCAGCCAGAGACAGAAGCCAATGGAAAGGAGAGCCTTCCATCTGACCACAAACAGAATCATCACTCCCTCACTGTAGTCACGCCTCACTTTTCTTACCTTTCCATGCATTACATTGGCATTCAGTTTTTCAACCACATTCTTCTGTGATAGGTATTTCTTGCTGTCCCAAAGGAAAAAAAGAGGGGGGGAGACACAAAATCATCTAAGGAACCAAAGAAAAGAAGCACCTTCATGAATCTTGCATCTATTTGTGGACACTGTGAAGCAAAGACATTCTTAGAAAACTACATAGGGAATGAGAGGTTTGGGGTGCTCTGGCCTTATCACTGACACTTGGTTCACTTTTCCCAAGACTTCTAGGAATAATAAACAGGAAACCCTACTAATAATGAAGATTAAGTTTAAAGTGAACAGAATTATTGTCTACTCTCTCAGCCCTCAATAAAAAGGCAGAGAGAGATTCTAAGTTTCTTTCATACTCACTCTGAGCTACAAAGAAAATAACCTGCAATTACTCATTCCCTTTTATCTAAGAGCAATGCTGCAACCTATGCTATGGATGGTTCCTCCAATTTCATCTTACCATCTACTCAGCCAGTCCACAGCAGCATTATGAAGCTGAAGATGGCCAGCACCTTGACCTGCACTGGCCAGGGTGGCCATTACAACCATGAGTTCAGGGAAACCAGTTCCGTCACCGTTGGCTAGCATCTCTGTTGCCATGGGGATCAGGGTACCCAAAAGCACAGCACACACACCTTCCCCGACTTGGCTGGTAAAAAAGAAATAGCAAATTGGTGAGTAATCAACAGGAATCTGACTTTATGTACCTCTAAGTTTTTAAAAGTAATTAAAAGACGTTTTAATTTAAACATTAAATACACTGGACTTGGGCTACTAGAGCACAAAACGTTCACCTATGCTACAAGTGACAAGTCAAGTCATTGCCATTTTTCTACGGGAAAAATCAAGGAGCTCTACTAGATTCCTTGAGCCTAGTGAAGGGAGCTATGGAATCACTGAAAATGCTAACAACTGATGCTTAAAGGAAAGACAGCTGGCAAATGCTCTCAACATATTTTTGGAGTTGTTGGGGACACATGACATAAATGCAGTTCTACCTGTTTTCCCGAACGATATATGTAGTCAATAACTGCAACAGCTGCCGGTTCTCCTGAATCATATCCAGCTGATCAGAATCTTTGGGGGGCGATGTAGTCATGCGGGTGAGCCAGGCTTGGAGACGCACAGGCTCCACACAAGCCAGCTGTGCCAGAGAGCCACAGAGATGCAGAAGGCTCGGATTAGGGTTCTTCTCAGCTAGGGACAGACCAAGAGGCCAACGTCAGTGAAGGAGGGCAGAGGGAAAAGAAGGAAAGTGCAAATTGTGAGCAAGGAAAGGGCAAAGGGTTCAAGCAAGCTTTCAACTTCTTTCCAAACTTTCTCTGAGGGATTCTCTCCACTTGTTAGCATTTTCATGCTATAGTTACACTTGGGCAGAAGATATGCACAGTATTAGCCGGACATCAAAGTTCCCATAAGAAGATTACTAAAAGCTGTCACTCACTCAGCTGGAAGAGTTTGGTGAAGAATTTCAAAACTCGGTTACAGAATTTAGCAGAGAGGTTCTCATTGGCTGTTGCCATCATGATCTGCACAAGTTCTCCACTGGGAGGCAGGAGGGAAAAAAATTGAAAGAATCACATTAAGCCATCCATTTCTATTTCTTCACAATCTCATCTCTGCTAGGGGAACTGGTCATTTGTGAGTCAACAACACAAGGTGTTCATGCAATCAACTCATCAACAACCTCAAGGAGTCAGCAATTAACCTAAGTCCTCCCCAAGGTACTGTTTGTAAATCTAAGCAGGCCTAAAGTATTCCCTGAGAATGAACACTTAAATCAACATATATAGCTCCTTGCTTTCAGCAGGCATTCAAAAAATATTCACTGAATAAATCAAAATACAGCTCACCTGTCAGAGAAAAATTCCTCCATGGCTTTACGAGCCTGGCTACTTTCCAGTTGCTTTTCCAAATACTGGAGACATTCCTCCAAGATGGATTCATCCAGCCCACTGAGGATCAAAAAGAAAAATTAACTACCAAAAATAAGGTCTATTTCAAAGTCCTCCCAATACTGATTTTTTAAAATCCAAAGTTTATGACTAAACCTTGAAGGTAATATGCAATTTTGTCTTGTCGAAGCTTAGCATAGGTAGCTCAATAAATTTTCATAAATTAAACTGTACAAACAAAATTCCTAAAATCTGAGATAACCAATGTAGTCAATGGCTAAAAGTCCAAAGCTTCATTGCTAAAAAGGAAGGAAGAAAGGACGGGTAGCAGGGAGGGAGGGACGAGGGAAGGAAGGGGAAAAAAGGAGCCCATAATGAAAACCTGGTCTCCTCAACAACAAAAAGATCAGAAATCCCAATACTTAGACCCTTTATTTATCGATTCTCAGTGGGGTAAAACTGCAACTTACTCAACTGTTCTTTAGGGCACACCTACAACAACAAGGCCTAAACTGTCAAAATCAAACAATGTTACAAGACCTCCTAATTCCACAGACTACCCATCTCAGAAGCAAGGTCACAAAAATATTAGAAATGCTATCAAGTTTCTTTGTACACTTCACCACATCTAGTATAGTGCTAGATAAACATCTGTTGAATTATTTAAAGTTTCCAAATCTGAACATTTAAGTCTTCCATTTCTTAATGCTTATTCCTAAGAATTAACCATTAAAGAGAATTCTGAATAACCTTTCATCCATGTCCACAAGAACATAAAATGCACACGAGTACAGAACTTTCTGTTCAAAAGCACAAGAAGCAGCTCTTAATTAATGACATAAAGAAGCCAGTGTTGGTCCACTTCATTGGTGGCAGCAGCAGGTCACAAGAACCTGACTGTTCTCAATCAGGCTCACCTATTGGGATCCGCATGATTGGCCAGAATGTTGTAACAACCAGTGATCAGCTTTTCATAAACACGAGCCAAGAACTCATCAGACTCTGCCGGGCCCAGGATGCGCTCCAGGGAGTTGCTACTGATCTCAGCGACGCTCTCAGTGCTCGACTCCAAAAGAAGTGGGAGCAGGGTCCGAATTACCTGTGGTGGGTTCATCTCATCGGACCAACTGCAGCAAAAAAAATGGAACTAAGTTAGTGAATATATCTTCCAAACAGCTGCAAGGGGGTGATATGGCAATTCGATCATTATTGAGAGAAAGAACTTTTATTCCAGTCTTTTTTTTCTTTTGATAATTGCTTTTTAGATGTAATCATACAATCTCACATTCTTCTTTTTCACTACTATATCAGAAGCAAAATTCATTTCCATATGAAAAATCCACATATTAAAATGTTAAATAAATAAAATGTTATTTTAAAATATTTGGTAAAGAAAATTAACTAAAACCCAAGCCAGTAACTCATCCCACATAACTTTTCTAGAAGAAACAAACGCCAGGAATCTGGATCACTTTTAAGGCAATGTGATATAGGACTTTACCCATGACCTATGTACAGGAAGACAAAATAGTCCCTCCGTGGCCTGCCCTAGTCCCCAGATGGCAGTGTCTAACTCCCACAATGAATCGAGAGAAATATGATTTCAAATACATCACTGTAACATTAAAATTTAAACCCAAAGCACCTCCAAATCACAATGCGCTTTAAAGCCATCATAACTTTTCTGAAAAATACTTAACAGAAAGGGGAAGAGGTACTCTGCTGCCCTTTAGACCTAAGTTAAAAATCATTCTAGGTAATTGCTCATACTCTAAAGCAACAGGCTCTCTTTGTAATAGAAAAATGCATGAAAAGCATTATTACACAGCTATTTAAAAAACCCTGCCTTGAATGCAATTAGCATTAATGTAATGGCTAGATGGAGAATCAGAGAAGAGAAAAAGCAATTGGAGAATCATTTTATAAACTATATATATATATCTAACCCATGTACTGTATATTTGAAATAAAATAAACTTAAAAAAAAAAAAAACCAAAATGAAAAACTGTCTTTCTTTAGCTAGGAAAGCATACAGGTACAGAGAGCACTCTGGGCTATGGAGCAGGTACTCACACAATAAGATCCCCAGTCAGTCTGACCAGTGAGAGGAGGGTGTGCTTCAGGGAAGCGGCCAGGGGCAGACTTTGGCCACAAAGAGTCCCCAGGTGAGCAGCCTGCACAGCACTGATGTAACTCTCCGAAGGGATGGTGTCATTGGCAAAGGCATTGCGCTGAAAGGATGCAAAGCAGACAGGTATGGACAGGCATCTACCCACCCAGGATAAAATTCTCACATGGGAGGAAAAAGAAACCAAGCCGACACAAACTAAGTCCCTGATGAGGTCTATACACAATGGCTCTGCTCAGTAGACACTACTGTTCATCCCAGGAAGGTGGGCTGGAGTGGTGGAAGCAGTTAATAAATTTTAGTTAGTAGGAAGTTAAAACTTTAAAGGTTAAAGTTAATATTTAGTTAGCACGAAGTTAAGATACCCAATACCACTTTCCAAATTAGAATATACTACAGGTGACTCTTGAACAACTTGGGGATTAGGGGCACCAACCTCCCATATAGTCAAAAATCTGCATGTAACTACCATCGGCCCTCTGCACACATGGATTCCCAACCCCAGAGGTGACCCTCAAACAACGTAGATTTGCACTGTGCAGGTCCACTGAAGGGAACAGGTCAATTGAAAAATATCCATGTATAAGTGGACCTCCGTATTTCAAACCCATGTTGTTCAAGGGTCAACTGTATGTTCAACATGAAAACTATCATCTCTAATAACTGAGAAGGATCTGGATTTTGCTATGCATCTAGGTCTCCATTACAAATATCTTAATTATCCTATATTATACTATAGCTCCAGGCGATGTAAACCGAGGTCACAATTACAAAGCAGGAATAACAAGATTATAATACTTGGCTTTTTCAAAGAACTATAACAGAATAACCTGTTCATAAAGGTAATCTGAGTAGAGCAGAGACAAAGATCAAGTAAACTGACAGAAGACTCAACAGTCTTCTAAAAGCCAAGAGAACCTAAAAGCTACCCCATAATATTATAAGAGGAGCATGTTCTTGACATAACCTAGAAAGAAACAGTTAACATTTACTGAAAATTCATGTGCCAGATAATGTGCTAGGCACTTTAACAGAAGAAACTGAGGCTCACAGTAATAAAGTGGTTGGTCATCCTGTAACACGGTAACAGACTTCTTAGCAAAAGGACCATATGGGTCCCATATGAAAATATAAAGTTTTGATTACTGATTTTGCCATAGTAAATACTATTGCAGGATTCGAAGATCTCTTGGTAGCTACTTTAAGCCTAAAGAACAGAATGTAGTGTCCCACATTTCTACTCCTGGAAAGAGAGACTCACCCAGGATCCAATGTTAGGAAACTCATTAGTGTTGATGTTGTTCCAGGATTCACACACACTCTGCACTGATGACGGTAAATTCTGAACCAGTGTTGGACCTGGAAGCAACAGAAAAGACAAAGGATCATCATAAGAGAGAAAGAATAGCTCACAGTATTTTAAAAGACAAGCCCAAATGCAGAAAGAAGAACCACAGCCCAGGCTGTCAAAATAATTACTAAGATAGCTTAGATGGATATTTCAATAGCAGTACTATGTCCAAGAACTGGCTAATTGCTTAATAGCTAACAATCTCAATAGTAAGGTTTTCATTTCTCATCATATTCACTTTCCAATCTTGCAAGTAAAGAAGAAAACTGAAAACAAGACACAAAGTGAGGGCAAGTCATTATAAGTCAGGCTAAAATCACTATAAATCATCTGCTATACTTTCTAGGAATAAGTATTACTTTGATCCCTTTTCTCCTTAAGATAAATCTTAAGAGCAGACAGGCATGGACAGACACCTACCCACCCAGGATAAAATCATTAATGCATATTAAGAACAGCATTCAAGGAAGTAGAGTAATTTAATTTCTAAAAGTGAGAATAGCAAAACATTGAAGTGGTATTTAAGGCTTGAAAATCAGAAAAATACAAACGGCTAAGTGTAAAGGGTAACTACTGCCCTTAACTCCAGTCCTGTTCAAGTCCTTTTGATTCCCATCCTAAATTTCTACTCGATCCTTCCTAACATGGGGAAAAGGTCTTCCCAAACACAAAGCAGTAGCCTGCTAGTCTCCCTCACCTCTATAAATGAAAAGAAAAAAGAAAAAAGATCTGGGCTCACAACAAAAGCATCTAATGCTTTTGAACCAACTGGTCTTGGTTTGGATCCCTGCTCCACCACTTGTGAGATGTAGGATTTAGGGCAAATAATTTCTCTAAGCCAACATTTACTAGAGAGAGTTATTGCGAAGATCAAAACAGATAAATCTCTCAATATTTGACACACAGAAGGCTCCAATCAATGGCAAATGCCAGTAGACAGGTAGCGAGGGAGAGAAGCAATAGTAGTGGACGTACTAGTAATAACAATTATTCAAAAGCACCTTCACTTACCCAAAGTGTTTGCCTTGCATCTACTAGAGCCAATAGCCAGAACAGCAGCAAAGCCATGTAATTTCTCCTGGGAAGGTTTTTCAGTGGATCCCTCTTCATTAAAGTTCTGTAGCAAATAAGCTCTGAGGAAAAAATAGAGGGATATGTGAAAGCTGAGGAAATCCACACCCATCATAGTTAGGAGAAACTAATTCTAGACAAATTGAAAAACTGGTGTCTCAGTTTCCTAACCTATTAAATATAGTGGACAGCTCTTGCCCCTCACTACTCTCATAAGAATTCCAGGACCTATGCTTTGGGTAACAGCGAATACCCCGCCCTCAGGCCCCAGAAGATTGGCAATGTGTACGTTAAAGGCTCTGGAAATCATTACATTCTTTTAAAAAAAAAAAAAAAAAACTGTTTATTTACCCAGCACTTCCTGAACTTACTTGCCTAGGAACATCTATTAACAGCCCACATTATAAAGTATTAGCCCAATTGGCCCGATTAGAGCCGATAAGCTCTCAGAGGGCAGTGACTTAGGTTTGCTACTGCTGTGCCCCCAGTACCTAGAAAACCACTGAATCCAGGGCAAGCACTCATATGTGTTACTCATGTTTATTGCTCGGATTTGTTCAAAAATCTTGTCTCAAGCAACAGTCCTCTCTCTACTGCAAGGCATTCACACTAAAAGATGTCGTTTTACAATGATCCAAGTCCCTTTCAGCATAAAAGCCCCCTAGAACTGTGAGACCCTACAGGGACCAGATAAAGTGATCGAGCTTAAAGGGGCTCAGCAGAAAAGCTACAAGGGGTAGTAACTCCTCAGCTCCAATCTGTCACTGACATGTGGGAATTCAGGCCCAGCTCTGTAAGTTCTTCCTATATAAGAAAAAATTTGAATTGTGAATAAACTGCTCATTTTTATACACTGAAAATAAAATCTAAACTATTTAAATATTAAGAACAAACAAATCTGCATGGCATGCAATTTGCCATGTTTATTATAGAAAGGGCTGGATTTCAAAATACTCTAACTCATTAAGAGTTCTTCTCTAACTACATATCATGACATTAAATAGCATTTAAAGAGCTTCATCTAAGTGCATAACAAATACCAGTGCTTGGAAAAATAATATTATCTATTTTTGTATCCTACAAGTAACATGCTAGGAAATATTTAAAAATTTATAAAAATTAAACTTCCTCTTGACTCTTCCTGAACTATTTGAAAACTCCCTCATCAGACGCCCCTTCATATTAGAGAATAAAACATTATATCAAGGGGGAAAAAAAAGAAAAATAAACCTAAGCTAATATAAACAAAAATATATAAAATTCTGAAGTCCTTAGTGATCTGCCAAGTGAATAGTACTTAGATACAAAGTTCAATTTGAGGAATTTTCAGGCTCCTAAAAAAAGAAATCACCCAAGGATCTAAAGTTCCCTTTATCTGCCATCTCTGGGCAGGCAGCCCATCATACCTAGTGAATGATGCATAGGTGTCAATGAGTTGCAGCGTGGCTGGAAGTAGGTTCTTGGTGATTTCAGACGACTTATGAGGATCGGTCTCCGCAGCCATCTTAGAAAAATGCTCATCCAAAGAGACCTGGACCTTCGAGATAGCAGCATCAAGGGTGTATATGGACTGCAGACTAGGAATTTCATGGAGCTGCAAGATGGTGGTACAGTCGATGCTACAGAACGACGAGATCTTTAAAAATACCCAAGATATTAATTAGCTGTGGCAAAAGGCTATGGCAGAAGCCAAATTCTGTCATTATGGATCCAAAACGAACACACCTGTCGAGCAAAGTATTCCTCTACAATTTCAACATCATATTTCACTGAGCTGCACTTGGTTGATGCCAACTCTAGGAGAGAACCAGCATGTTCAGCCTTCATTCCCTGTTTGATAAGGTGATCCTATTTGGACAGCAAGAAAAACATGTTCAGGAGATCAATACAGACAGAGACTAAAGCTTTCATTATCTTCACATTTAAAAGTTCCCAGAAGCACAGAGGCACTGGATTTAATACCACTTAGCAGAAAGCTCTGTATTACACTGTGGTACCTTTATCCAGTTGACATAGGAGCTGATCCGGAGCCGAGACGACCACCGCAGAGTGTGTAGGATGTCACATTCACTCATCTCTGGCGAGTTCATGGCCAGCTGGTTCACGTACGTCTTTGATGGTGGCAAAATTCCTAGGATCCTCCACAGTATCAAGAAGTAATATTGAAGGGCACAGGCCTCCTGGAAGAAGCAAAAAGAGCCGTCACAGAGGCAGCAGCATTTGGTATTGCCTCAAGATCTCCCTAGCAGTAAGAACTGTTCCAAAAGCAACTTTTAAAGCAGAAGTGTGTGAAGTCCCAATTTTCAACTGAGATTTGGCTCTCAAGTCTGCTCTCAGGTCTTTCTAGAGAACATACCTAATAGTAAAGCAGAAAATGGTAAAACACATACATAAATAACGTGCTCCATCTTCCGCTCCTTTCATAGGCCAAAAATGCTGTTCTAAGACAACTCTGGCTTCCCCGATAATTTACCAAGTAATTTAAATAAAAGCAGCACATTCTCCTTGGCAGGCCCACAATTAGAGAGCCCTTTCTGTGGCCTGAATGGCTTCTATAGATACAGAAACACATTCGTGGGACCACAGAAAAAGCTCAAGCCTGAGGTTTTCAGCATCACCCATGAACCAACATTCACAGGAGATATGGTCCTTAGGCGGCCACTGAACTCACATGGTCACATTTCTCTTAATGCCAACAAAAAAAAAAAAAAAAAAAAAAAGCAAAAGTGATTAAATTATCTCTAAGGTGAACCTTAGCCACCTTAACTACACAGAAATACTGAAGTATCATCAGGTTTGCAAGCAGATATTCAATAAAATCATTAGGTCGCAGAAAGAAATTTCTGGTAAAACTGCTACCCAATTATCGAACACATCCCAAACTTCATAATGAGCCCAGGCTTCCGCGGTCTTACCAGAGCTGTTACATTCTTGTTCTCCTTTCTCCTGACTGTATCAAGCTGGGATCCAGCTGCAAGCAGGGATGTCAGTGCACTGTAAAGCTCATCGTACTTGACAAGCTTAGAGAAAAGAACATCACATGCCTAATACAAGACAGAAAAACAATCATTTCTCATTTCTTGAAGTATTTTTTCCTACTATCCAATACACTATCACTTAACCTCATGATTGACAAATCAACTCATTCAAATTCTTACTAATTCTCATTGCAGCAAGATTCCCACTCAGGGATTTCATTCGGTTTATGGGCCATTCTGAGTATAGATGTACAGGCTTTAAAATAAGGCAACTGTTTGTCCATTAAAACATTTTCATGTGAAAATGCTAAAAGAAGTAGTGTTCAGGAATAATGTGTCAGAGGTACTGACCACCTGACAGCAAAAGCGGAGCCTGGCAAATAAACCTCAAAACATTTTCCTTTTAGAATAAGCTCAAACCTTAACACAGACCAAATTTCCTCATTACAAAAAGTCATTCCCTTTCCTCATGACAGACTGATTTTGGTGAAAACCATCTGTCCCACACGTAAAATGAGATTTTTAAATGCCTGGTACCACAGAATCGAGTCGGTTCAAATCATCCTCTGAGGCTTCTGGAGACAGGACACAATAGAATCTGGGTTGTGGGACAGCATCTGAAAAACAACGTGCTTATTAAAAGAACGTTTTATTCTCAACTCTGTTTAACAACCATAAAATGCAAAAACTAAGAAAACACTTTGGAACAGGGTTTCCCAGACTTTGCATTACTGAAACATTGGGCCAGATAACGCTGCTCTGGGAGGCTGTCCCATGCATTATAGAATGTTTAGCACCCTCCACCCACTGAATGCCAGCTGTGACAAATATGTCTCAGACATTACCCGATGTCTCCTGTGGGGGTGGAGAGCACAACCATTCCCAGTTGAGAACCACTGCTCTAGGAGTTAACTAACATGTTCTATGATCAAGTTAATCAACAAAATTATATCATTAAACTGACTGCCTTAATCTTAAACGCTGTTTCTCCAATATCAAAGGGACTAATAAGAGATCCCAATGAGAATAAATTCACATGAACACTTGATGAAAGTTTCCACAAAATATACTTATTATCTAACAATCCTCAGGATGAGAGCAAAAACGTAACTAAAGATGAACATAAGAGGCACCCCATCAAAAGAATAGACAACCAGAAACCCTAGAAAGAATGTTGTGGCTCCTGACTTTCCGAATATTGACTCAAAAGGAAATTCGGCCTGTGAGAACCATATCTCTAAAAAAAATTAAATTTAATCACTCAGAGTGGCAGGAATAGATATACTACATGTATGGCCAGCCAAAAGGATTCCTAATGCTTGTGTCTTGATGTTTTTTTGTTTTTAAATAAATGTGGGATATGTGATCATCTATTTCTGAAAATGTTTGAATCTGCAGACATTTGCCACCCATAGGGAGCAGACTAAACCAATGACCAAAGATCTTTACAGAGACTCCAAGCTCCAAATTCAATCCCGCCAATGAGAACCAATGAGTCAGTTTCTTACTGACAGCTTTCTTTCTGACCTGATGAAAAATGCTTGGACCAGTTTTCTTCTACTTCTTTGAACCCATGATAGAGAGGAGTGGTCGTCCGGCGGCTGTTGCTGTCCTGAGAGCTACTTGCCCAGCCAAAAGGAGGACTTAGCAGATTATGCTGCACCTTTTAAAAAACAAATACTCAAAGTAAGAAAGATACACAGTCACCATACTGCTTCTCACTCCAGGAATGACAATAGATTAGGAAACACACACTAAAGTAAAATTTTAGATTTTCCTGGACTTCTTTCTGAGAGGCATGTTTTTGCTACAGTATCAAGGGAATAATGTTCAATGAAACATTTTAAGAAATGCTAATAATAATCCTTAATTGGCCTTCCCATCCTCATTTTGGATCCCTACAAAGGAATTTCTTAATCCATAAAATTTATTGCTCGACCATCATTCAACCGCTAATAGATACTCGCTGAGGGTCAATGCTCAAGGCACTGTGCTAGACGCAAAGCAGGGTTAAGTCAAAGAAGGAAACCTGTGAGCAGAGCCTATAATCCAATTTTAACAAACATGTCAAATCAAATAATCTACATTAACCGCTTCTGGCTAAACATAAAGTGTGAGCGCACATACACAAGTCCCAGTGGTCTTCCTAAACCTACCACAACAAACTACTTAAACCCTAAAGTGAGCAGGTCATTTTGGTTTGGATCATGGCAACTCGAGAAAAATAATGCTCTCAGTAACAGCTAGTAAAGCGAAAAGAATATGTCCATCCATACCTGCTCAAACAGATACACAGGGGCTTTGGAGTACTGGTGAAGCAGATAATCAAAGATCAAAAGGAGGCGAGCCAGGATGAGGGGCACGGAGCGCATCTGGACATCCATGTTGGCACTCAACTCCTGGATGATCTGCACAAAAAGGGTCAGTATGGCCCGCCGGCCTTTCTCAGTGAAGTTGTGGAAAATCAGAAGGAGTAGCTGCAGGTGTTCTATATTCAAGTCTTCGGTCTCACTGGGCACCACCCCCTGCAGGGCATTCTGCTTCATTGTAGACAAAAATCTACCAGAGAGAAAAGAATAATATGTCTGGTAGGGAAGAGTCAGACCATCCCCCAAGAGCTACAATGTCAAGAGCTGGAAGAGTTAAACTTCTTAACCCCAGGCAAGATGACAGCAAACTAAGGAAGACAAAAAGCTACAGGGAAACAGAAGATAAACACTAAACCTCTGGCTACAAAAAAGCCAGATTCATCCACAGAACTGTTCAGCATTGTCAACATCCTCAGAGAAGTGTTAACATCGGCTCTCGCCATTTCTGACAACGGAAAGAACTACAAACTCCCCAAAAGGTGGTGCTCTTTTCTTTTTTAATTAACAAATCTGGGTAGAAATAATTCAATTACTTTTCCCTATACTTTGATTCTAGAGTTTAATTTTTGCTTTGAGTTTACATTACAGGTTAAATTGCTGCATAAAAGTCGAAAATAACTCAATGCACTAAAAAAGAAATTATGATATTCAGAGAACTTGTTGGAAGAGCTTTTATGTAAAAAGGGAATGAATGTAGCCAACTGTTTCCACTGCCTTTGGCTATTATGAAAGAGATTTGTGTTTTAATAAGGGTTTCCCTCACCACATTTCCCCCTTCCCATCTCCTGGCCTTTATGCAAGATTCCACCAGGAAAAATATAGTAGGTCTTTGGCATTCAAGGGGGTTTATGATTTCTCAAATCCAGCATTAGAGCTATTTGATCGTAGAATGGGGAAGAGAAAAGCAAAGCCTTTTAGGAAAACAAACTGCTTTGAAGACTCCTAACCATGTAAACAAAAATGGCAAAAATAGGTCCATCTAAAGAGGATTTAAATGATTAATCTGAGCTTCCCCCAAGTAAAAAAATTCTTTAAAAGTTGTCCAAAAAAGACTACAAGTCGCTCTAAATGGTTTCATGTTGATAGCAAAATAACCAAAGACAGAGTTGGCTTCCCTGCTCCCTCTCTTTCAAAAAATCAGGTCAGGATAAAATTGGTTACGTTCAGGACTCAGGTTCTATCTCATAACTGCAACCAAAGCCCCCATGTGCTAAAGGAAGAATCTGTTTCCAGGCCATAGTTTATATACTTTCATCTTTTAAACAGCACATCTTCCCCCAACTCCCCCCATCAGAAACACCCTCCTCTACCCCTGCCACTTTAAACACTATCATAGAGTACTGTCATAAAGCCACAGATTAACTACAAAGAAGTCAAAACAAATTTAACAAGTAAATAACCTTTTCCACAGTGCTTCTCTTGGAGTTTTCTTACCTGTCCCAAACTTTAAGGCATTCAGGGACATCGGGGTCACCTTGAGCCCCAGCTTTATGTTGCCAGATGAGCAGGAGGCGTGAAAGTACAGAGAGGCTTTGAGGGTGAATGTATAAGGGCCAAGGGCCCTCAGGAAAAGGCGCAACGCCCAGCTGCTGCAACAGTGTGTTCTGACATGAAAGACATACAAGAGATCATTAGGAAATGCCAGTAAATGAAGCCAAAAAGTTACTAATGCTGTTACTTTTTAATACTGGAAGGAGTATTTAAACAAAAGAGGATGCAAAAATTCAGATTTAGAAGTGGTTTGGAGAAAAATCATTTCATTCAACAAATGGGAAAAAATGACTAACTTAATCCCATAATGACTACCATTAATTAGTGTTAGAAATGGGGTCCTGAAAAAAAAGAAATGCATTGAGACAGCAGAATCAGGGTAATATTCCAAATGGGATAGGGCACGAAAAGTTAGCGCTTTTCAAAAGAAAACCTGAACTGTAATAGCTAACAGTTTTTCTTTCATAATCAGTTATTTACTACAAATAACACACAAAAGGGGGATATCCAACTTCTTGTAGGTCCAACAACTTATATTAACAGTATTAGCAGAGAAATTCTGCCCTGTAAGTTGTCAAGGCTTCCAGAATTAATCAGGGCTATCTATGACTCCAGTTGAGCATGTCTTTCAAATGAGCTTTACTTTCAGCTCAGTTGTCTAAGCTGTAACTTATCTTCTCAAACACACGCAAACTGAGCAGGATGCCAATGGAAAACCAGACAAAAGCCTGCTTTCTCATTTGGCTTCAGAAAACACAAATCATGGTTACCTCAGGACACAGGATAAATTTCTAAGTCTGCCAAATTAAATTATATTCTTATAACACATCCTAGAGGACCTCATTCCTTGGAAATAATTATTAAAACGTCACAGATATCATGATAAGCTCAAATGTATTGGGCAGCTACCATAGGCTAAGCGCTGTAAATACACTCAGACTAAATGCCCGGAGCTGGGTGGGTATGTGCTCCATTTTACTGATGAAGGAAGTAGAGTTTAGAGTGGTTTAAGAACATGACCAAAGCCACAAGATTACCAAGTAACAAAGCCAGTCTCTAAAATCTATATTCTTAATTGCTGTGTTCAACACAGCTGTGAATGACTTCTCAATCCCTGATTCAAGGAAACAATTTAAAAAATAAGCATGCTTCGGCTACAACAACGTTATCTATAGCACTATTACGATTTAAAAAAAATCAGAAAAAAAAATCTAAGTGTTCAAATCAAGGGGCATGCAGCCATCATGGTGGCAACTATAAAGACCACAGTAAACATAGAAAACAGAATATATGTGTATTTATAAAACAGTAAAAATCTGAAAAAGCAGAAACAAAGAGATGTATGAATGTTCTCATTACGACTGTAAAACTATGCAATTATATGGATAGGAACTAGAAGAAGACATGGAAAAATTAAAATAATAAAGTTGGTGGAAAGATTATGGTTAATGTATGTTCTTTATACTTTTATACAATATTCTTTAAGTGAGGTTTTTATTTGTGTCAGTTTTTTGTGTCTTTTTGTCAGTTTTTTAGACCTCAGAGCACTGAGAAGTGAGCTAACATTCTTCAGGAACTTGATTTTTCCCTACCACATCAGTTCTTCTTAGCTCTAAGAGGAACCGACTTTCCAGGAAGTATACCTGAGCTGCAGCACAGCAGCAAAACCCGGGCCCGAACCATTCCTTCCTACCTTGCAAGAACCTTTCTCTACCCCTCTTTAATGCTAGCATTCCTGAGATTTCAGCCTCAGCCTTCACCTCTCTTGCTATCCCTCCATCCATCTCATTGTTACTCATTACTTCAAGAATTGCCTCTTAGTGAATAATTCCCAAAACTATATTATCAATCTTTAACTCTTTAATTCCTGAATTTCAGACTGACATTTCGAACTACTTCCTAGACGTTTTCATCTCACTGGCACCTCAAAATTTTATATTTAAAATGATTTTTTTTCAGTAATAATAATGGTGACTACCTAAACACTGAAAATATACAATGTACAATTCTTGTATACAATTCTCGTATATGATTCTTGTTTACAAAAATAAACAAACTGTTTTCTCATTTAATTGAAACAATTACAAAATTCAACAAACCAACAAAGGAAGCAATGTAATCACATAAGTATCACCTCTGCTAATTGCTTTTAGTTTATTCCTTCGTTAAAAGAGAGTCTCACACTCAGCTATACAATTTCCTAAACAACACGATGGCTTTAAGACTGGCCTGCCGTAAATGACAGAAAGAAAAGTCATGCTGGTAAGCTGACACTGACTTGTTTGTTTTTAAAAACAGAGAAAATGGCAAATTGTGGCTCACATACCTAAAAAACCCAAAAGATCATTCTGAGTAAATGTGTAATAAATAAATGATCCATGAATAAATACAATCTCTGAGCTGAGTTAAACCTAGGAGTGAACCAACTGAGCACTCAATATCACTCCCTCTACCCCTAAACCAACTCCCCTTCCTGATGTCCCTATTTCTATTAAAGACAACAGCATCTCATCAGTCTCCATTTGGAATTTAAATCCAGGAGTACCTTATACTCCATGTCCTTCCCTCATTCAAATAATTTCCCATGACGTCTACAACAGTTCCTTTATCCACACCATATCTCCCTTTCTCTCATGATCCCACACTAACTAAATAAAGTTACCTTTATTTCCTCAGTGCCTACAACAGTACCTGGCACACAGTAAATGTTCAATAAATACTTATTGAATGAATGAAACTAGATCACTCTAGTAATACTGCTATTAAATTATTATAACTCTGTAAGTAATATTAAATATAATAGTAACAAAGTAATAAAGATAGCAACTAACATTTAATAGGTACTGGTACTAAACCAGCACTAAAAGTGCCAGGCACTTTTTTCTGTAATAAAATAGCATAACATAAATTTATCATTTTAATCATTTCTAAGTGTACAGTTCTATGGCATTAAGTATATGTATGTACACTGTGCAACCATGATCATCACCATCTGTCTCTAGCTTTTTTATCTTCCCCAACTGAAACTCTGTACCTATTAAATAGTAACCCCCTATGATATCATGATATAATAAGAAATACATATTTGGCCTTACTCCCATTCCTGGCACACAACTCCTAAAACTCTTGCACTTTCCTTAGTGAGAGAAATGTCTTGTTAATCACATAAGCCCCTTTCAATAATATCTGAGTTTATGCTAACAAAGTGACTCTTGTGGTCCCTATATAGCTTCAAGATGGGAGATGGTTGCCAGAAAAACCAACTGTGATTAGAAGGCTGGAACTTTCAGCCTTAACCTCAACCTTCTCTCTGAAAAGCAGGGCTATAGATTAAGCTAATAACCAATGGCCAATGGAGCAGAATATCAACAGAAAACCAGACAAAGCCTGCTTTTTCATTTGGCTTCAGGAGACACAAATCGTCTCAGTAGATTGCTTTATCAGACACATTTGAAAGAAAGAACAGAGGGGCCATGCCAACTGAGCACATCTTTCCCACAGCCTTCCAGCAAAATATCTTCTTCCCAAGATGTTCAAAAGTCATCAATTAGTAGATTTCAACTTCTTAAGTAGGAATAAACCTGCCTATCTTATTAACTCAGAACCATGGTTCTTTATTTCCATGTCAGCTAAAGACAATATTTAAGACATAACTTATATTTGTTTACTTGCACAGACCAAGGCACATTTTATTGACCTCCCTGAGAGGACACTGTGTGTGTCATGCAATGAAAGTCAGGCACCTTGGGTATAACGACTTTGTACATTACTCCAAAGAAAAACTATCTAAGGTAGGAGACTTCAACAGTAGCAATTAAATTACACTGACTATCCCTCACTTTCTTCCATTGTAGCTATAAAATCTGGGAGAATTTAAAGTCCCATGTTTGGAGACAGAATGAAAGGGAGGTTCGAGGATTTCCTCTGCATGAAGTCAGTAGCTGTGGGCAACCAGTTTGCATGTCCACACAAGGTCTACAATTATTTTTCAAATGCTAAAAGAACAACATTATTATAAGAGTCTTAAGAATCATTCTCTAGAGAAAAATATTTCTTCATTATTTGAACAAGTTTAAGCAAGAAAAGGCCAAGTCTATGAACTCTGAAACTTCCCTAAATAAACTTCGATCTGGCAAGGAGCTGGTAACTTCGGCACACTTTGACCCTATATAGTCTGAGAAGGCGCTGCAGGTGATATACTAACTGAAGCATTTCCTTCTCTTCATCTTAGATAGGTCAACAACTTTTCTACTCAATTTATGTTCCATTTCCTGCCAAAAATGTTTTCATGTAACAGTATAAATAGGTTTTATAATTATCTTCTTAAACAACAAAAAAAAATTTTAAGAATTTCTCAAATATGTTGGGATTATGAGAAATTTAACCTCTTGAAAGAGTTTCCTAGATTTCGTCCCTTTGGGGGCAAACACAAGCCCTTGAACTGTGCCATGAGTCTGAGGATTCACTGAAATAATCTTAAGAGTAACAAAAAATTTTTCAAAGAAGTCGTAGGGCAAATAATTGGAAATCTACTGAGTGAGTCAAATCCTATTGAGGGGAGGAGACTACCACAGTAACTAGGAATCTGCATTTTTAACAAATTCCCAAAAAATCTTTAAACACTGAAGATTGAGAACCATTAACTTTGACCATGTTAGGAACATTATTAAGAAAACATGACACTGGCGAATGTTGGGAGAGACTGTCAATCCACACGTCTCTGACATGTTGCTGGTGGGAAGAGAACGGTGCGCATACTTCAGAGAGCAGTTCGGCATTATCTCCTTAAGGTCACATACTCTATATAACCTGTCAACTCTACTCCTACTTATATTCCCAAGAGAATCACTTGCATAACAGGGGACTTGTACAAGAAAGATCACAGCAATAAAACCTGACACAACCAAAACGTCCATCAGTGGGAGCAGAGGGGAAATGAATAAACTGGTAAAATCACAAACACAGTGGGATATCATAGCGCAGTCAGTCAAGACAAGAACTACAGAAACATCCAACAATATAGATGACTCTTGGCGATATAGTACTAAATAGTATTAAGGGGAAAAAGAAAGCCTGAAAAGATTACAGAGAGCATGGTGTCACTCGCTATAAAAACTAAAGTCAATCAAATAATCTTAAAATTTAAGGACCATAAATGCAAAATAGATGTGTGTGTATGTATGTGTATGTATATAAAACCGATGAAATGAAGAGTTTCAGATTTAGGATTCAAGACAGCAGCTACTTCAATGAGGAGAGAAAACCGTAAGATTTAGAAGTCCACAATCAAGATCCTAGACTTCATTTTAGTAGTGGGTTTGCAAGCAGTAGTGTTCATAAGAGCATCTAGCCCGCCCCTGGATTGGTTCCTTTAAAACACACATTTTAATTTGTATTTCTTAAATTACTCATACTGGTGATCATTTCCTATGTTTGTTGACCATTTATATTCTTTCATAAATTGCCTTCACATCTATTTTGTCTGTTTTTCTACTAGACAGTCATTAGGAGTTGTTTTTGCAGTTTCTCCTTTTTTTTAAGTTTACTAAGTGACCTGGGGATAAAAGACACATTTTCTTTTCCCTGAGATGATCCTAATAAGACAGAGGAACACACTAGAAAAATCTCTCAGCACTCTTTCCAGTGTGGGGATTCCATGACAAACTGTGTTCCTTAGCAACAGAACTGCAGCCTACTGCAAGCTGATGGAGCTCGCTCCTGGCCTAAGCAGTCATAATGCACACAAACCTGCAGGTTAGGTGACTGAAGGTCAGAAGTCACTAGAGAGTGGTTAAAGTGATAGAGAGCAGCAGCAAACTCTTCATCTGATGAACCTTGAAGACAAATGGGAAAACCAATTATTCAAGTGGCTACCTGATGCATCACACCATCCTGCCAACAGCCAAACTCCACTAGAAAAAAAAAAGTCCCCCAGGCACATCTCCTGTCTACTGACCCTTGAGTCCATCTTTGTCCACCTCCTTAATGATGCTGGCCAGCGTGGCCATGTGGTGTTCTGAAAGAGATACACTCAGATAGTTTCGGATAAAATTGTTCCGGGAGTTCAGCATGGAAGAGGTGATGAAGTTCAAAATGTTGGAAGCCAGACCTAAGAACTAAAAAGAACAAAAGTAGCTCATATCACGTTCATAAGCCCAGAGCCCCTACAAATCCTGAATACAAATGGGAAATAAACTATGTCCATAGGCCTCATACAATAAACAAATGTAAAAATCAGATTTTAAATCACCTACAGTGGGACTAAGCTTAATTATGATAGTCTTCCCACATAATTCTACGAGTTACACCAAATGGTATACCAGTTTAGTACAAGAGACTTCGTGAAATATTGTATGAAGACAAGATTTCCAAATAGACTGACTCATTTCTTTCTCTGGTATTTTCCCAGCTCAAGGACATTACTGATATATTGATTTCTGAAAACTGTATTATCATTATACATGTATAGAATTTCCAGATCTTTACATCTCTGTTCAAATTAAATTGAAAATAGACTAAGCTGTAGGAAAGCAAGGACTGTATCTGACTTGTTTGCTGTTACAGCTTCCGAACAGGGGCTGACACTCAATATATCATCAATACTGGTTGAACAAACCATTAGCAAGCACTTATGATGTACCAGACCTATGCTAAGGGCTCTTTAATTTTTCACAGCATCCGTAGAGACAGGTATAATCAATCCCACACAGTAAAAGACAAAACTGAGGCAAGCAGAAGTTCAGATTCTTGCCCTAAGTCACAAAGCCAATCAATGGTAGAAGTAAGATTCAAACTCACTTCTGCCTAACCCAAAGTTGTTACTAACCTTCAATTAAAGAAACAGTACCAGGGACATAAGTTATGTAACCAAACATAATTGATACACTTGAGTCCTAAGTAAAAATATCTTTAAACATTACAGTTATCCGGCCTAAAAAATGTTTTAGTTCAAATCATTTGCTTTTCACTCATTCTCCCCATTTTTCCTTCCCCTAAACCTCAAGAAATCCAATCTTACCAACTCAGGATCTTTGCGGCTAGCCAAAATGTTGCCCTTCTCACCAGGGGCCTGCTTACTAGGACTTTTAACTCTAGGAGAGCTCTCCAGTGGAGGTGGCGGGGGAGGAGGTGGAGGTGCCACTTTCTCTTTACTGGGGGAGATGGTCTCCTCAAACCACTGCCCCAAAATAGGCTCACTGTCATCATCTGAACAGAGAAAGAGAAAAGTAACAAAAACACATTTTTTTTTAAATGTTGGTATATCTATCTGTCAACATAAGAGTATCTTGATTCTGGTGGCAGTTACATGGCTACATAAATTTATCAAAACTCATCTGCTGTACACCTGAAATTAATATAATATCATATGTCAACCGTAACTGAAAATTTTTTTTAATGGTTTTTAAACTCATCTAAATGTATACATAATGGGAGCATTTTACTGTATGTAAATTATACCTCAATAAAACATACTTTTTAAAAAGAGCCCAACAAAGGAAGAGAAATAATCTAACTTTATTTTACTGGCAACAAACCAAACATTTTCAAGAGCAAATTTTTACTTGTCTATCTATCGTAAATCCCCAGATAAGAATCATACCATTAAAATACCGTACATTGCTCCCACAAACCTGATCATAAAAAATCTGGTATTTATCTTATTCACTGTCTCCCCAAACGAAAGCAGGAGGGAATCTTAGTTTTGCCTTGTTGCTCACTACAACGGAGTCTGGAGTTTCTCTCCCTAAGGTTCCCTAAGCCACACACCTATGACAGCTAAACACCTCACACACTTTTTGAGTTTCACTGGGAAAGCTCAGAGCAGAGCTCACAAAATGGGTCAACACAAAAGAAAATATGAATTGTGATATATTTTGATTTTGGAGGAAAAGGAATGAAAAGTGATCTGGGCTTTGCTAATAGTAGGTTCTATCATTTAGTTTTCAACGGCTCAACTTACTCTTAATAACGTGTCACCTTTGAGTGCACGTAATAATAAGATCTAGGCTAGGCGGGTGAAGGAAAATGGTAAATAGGAAACTAGAGGAACCTACTGGGGAAAGTTCCTTTTGCACCCTGTATCTTATCTCCCGGGAGAGAGAAGAGAGGCCTCTACCTTGGCTGCTGTCCTCCTCTGTGCTGCTGAAATCATCCTCGTAGTAGGTGTTGGAGTCAGTAGAGGCGCTGGCATCACTGCTCATGGAGCCCTTCCTCTGACGCTGCAGGACACATGCCTAGGAAAACAGTGATGATCACAGCTGATGATCACAAAAATGGAACCGTCCTACTTCATCTCATTTACTATTTGAAAAGTTTTCTCCATGTCTTATTCTTTTCTGCAAATCCAAGAAGTAGTTCTCTTTCACAGCTCCCTTCAGGACTCTCATCACTTTATCCTACAAAATCACTCCAAAACCAGGGATATGGAAAACAATTAACGAATGAGTGTTTCAATAGTGTTCTCTATGTTTTTGCTTCAGCGTACCAATTGTCACAAATCACCAAGCAGCCATATGTCACAATACTGATAATTCAAATGTTTGGGATCATCTTCTCATCTTCAAAACCATTAGCACAAATTTGGCATTTATAGAGGATCACAGTGTACAGTCAGTCTTATTCATTTTGAGGTTATATTATGTAAGATCTTCCAAATTACCAGTGGCATGACCCCACCCACCTTTCTGTAGGAAGTTGAGAGTAACGTCAACAGCAGATTCGTCAGTGGGACAGAGTCAATCAGCCGCTGAATCCTCTGTATGGAGGTGCTCTGGGCCATAATGCTCAGGACAGCAGGGGGACCATCTGTCTCCCAACTCTGAAGGTAAACAGCAAAAGAGACTTAATGTTATGAGACATCAGGAAATAACAATCTGATCTGCTAGTTCAAACTAGCTTACCCAGAAGTGGAGCAAGCCATCAATATGCTGATTCCCAGAGTATAATCCCCTCACCTTGTGCAGAGCTTCCACTTGCAGGTCTTGAAAGAGAGAAGTTAACAGCTTGACAGCATGGTTTGCCAATATCACTGAGAGCACCCCAAATCCCTGATGCCTACACGAAGAAAAAGGTAAACACAAACCTTAAGATAATCAAAAACAATGGATCTCTCAGAATCCATGGACCTTTTCACAGGAAAAAAAAAAGTATACAAATACTCAAACTCTGCATGTAACTTCAGAAGTGCACAATCTCCCTGAACCCCATCCACTAACTACTGAAGGATGCATGGGCTTCAGGTTAAGAACTCCGGGACTAGAAGAAACTTCCAAATCGATGGAATTTTGGAATTTAAAACTATCAATTCAAAGCAGTTAGGTCATGTAAAGATACTGAATTTAAACGGTGGTTGAACTTTTTTAAAGTCATTCTTTTGAGAGAAAAAAGAGATTAAAAATTACCGACTTCTATAAAAACTTTAGGCATAAACCAAAAAGAATAAAAACAAAGTTTTACATTAAATCTTAATAAAACTTTTTCTTTCTGTCCAAATGACCATATGATAAAGAGTTAGCTATCTAATATACAATGAGCTCACGTAAATCAGTAAGAAATAAGGACAAACACCAAAGAGAAAACCTGGGCAAAGGACATAGGCAGTTTACAAAAGAAGAAACACAAATGACCGATAAATGTATGACAAGGACAACCACACTAGTAACCGAAGATATATGAATAACAGCAATATATCTTTCACCTCTAAGATTAGCAAATATGAAGATGAATGATATCCACTGTCTATGAGGAACCGTGGAAATGGGCATATGCACACACAGCCAGTGGGAATGCAAGTTAGAGCAGCTTAGCAAAATATTTCGAATTTTTAAATAAGTGTGCCCTTCTGTCTTAACAATATTTCCAAGGATTTACCCCCAAGGGGATAATTAAACTAGTTCACAAAATGTTTTAGAAGGTTTATTAAAGCATGGTTTATCAAAACAAGAAATTTGGAACAACCTAATTAAGCATTCAATAAGGTAATTAGTTAACGATGGGATATTTATATAGTGAAATACTATCAGACATTAAAACTTATAATGTCACTGAAAAGATGCCTATAATATTTTATAACAGTGATCTTATTTTTGTAAACATATATATTACATATGTGCACAGAAAAATATTTGGTAGAATGTTTACCAATTTGGGTGGTAGAATTTAAGATCACTTTTTTCCTTTCTTACAGTTTATAACTTATACAATGTTCATGTACTCTTTCTAAATCTCAAGAAACAACAGCCATGAATAAACAAAACAGAAACAAACTCAAATATAGAGAACATTTTGATGGCTGCCAGATTGAGGGTGGGGGAGGGGTTAGGAAAATGGGTGAAAAAAAGGAATTAAAGAGGTACAAACTGCCAGTTATAAAAATAGTCACAGGATGTAAAGTACAGCATAGGGGATATAGTCAATATTGTAATAACTACATATGGTGTCAGATAGGTACTAGACTTACCAGGGAGATCACTTCATAAGTTATGTATAAATGTCTAATCACAATGTCATATATCTGAAACTAATATAATATTGTATGCCAACTGTAATCAAAAATTAAAAAAAAAAAACAGCCATTTTTAAAACATAACTGCTACTTCTAAAGTTATATGTACCTTTTGGCATTCATTCATTTCTCTTTACGACATCAAGAGTATAGACTCACAAAGTCACAAACTACTGTTCTCTCTGGAATGCACTCACCTCCCTACTTTGCCTAGTATTTACAGCCATGCGCCACTTAACAACGGGGATACATTCTGAGAAATGCACCATTAGATGATTTCATTGTTATGCAAACATCACAGAGTATACTTACACAAATATAGATGATACAGACTATTACACATCTATCTGGTATACCACCATTATATATGTGGTCCATTGTCGACTGAAACGTTGTTAAGCGGCACGTGATTGTGCTGCCAACAATCTCAATGCTTATTTTAGAGTTCTGCTGAATTAACACTTCCTAGGGGAAGCCTGCCTTGATTTTTCTTACCAAGTCATATGCCTCTATCACAATACTCTCTAAATACAATCTGATATATATTTGCATGAATATGAACTTCAAGTCTCTTGGGAATATGCCTATTTTTTTTGTTCACCATTCCAGACCAACACAGCCTGGGACAGAGAAGGTACTCAGTGAATAATGTGTTCAATGAGGTCCAGAATTTGACTTCCTCCTTGAACTCCAGACTCATATACCCAACTGCCTACTCAACATCTCACGTAGGGTCTGACAGTCATCTCTTCCCCTTCTTGCCACCCAGTCTACTCCAAACTGCTGTTCCCTGGCTCAGCAAATTACACAACCCAGTTTTGCTCATGCCAAAAAATTCTTATGTCATATTTTTCACACTCAACATCCAAGCCTGTCAGCTTATACCTTCGAAACATATCCCACTTGACCTCTTCTCCCAGTCTTTGCCGCCATCACTCTATTCCAAGTCCCCGTCCTCTCTCATTGGTAGTAATGCGTTAGCTTCCTAACTATTCTGCCTTCTTCTTGTCTAATGACCCTGCAGTCTATTCTCCACACAGGAGCTGGGTTCTCAAATCACTAATAAATTAGATCCTATTACTCTCTTGTTGAGAAACCTCTAACACCTACAGATTACACCTGGCCCTAGGTGATTCAGCCCCTGGCTACCTCTCTGACATAATTCTCTATCGCTCTCCCTCCTTAATTTCTCCCTTCTAGCCATATTGACCTTGCAGATCTTTAAAAATGCCAGTCATACTTCCATCTCAAAACCTGTACAAGTCTACCACAAATATCTGTAGGGCTCACTCCGTCACTTCTTTCTCTACATCTTGTCTTCAGAGCCCTTTCTTGACCACTGTAATTAAAATAACAGCCCTTATCACTCAGGTCTCTTGCTCTGGCTTATTTTCCTTCACAACACTCATACATAATAATCTATTATGAACTTACTCGTGTATTTGTTCACTGTTGTTGCAGTTAGATAATAAACTCCAAAAAGGCAAGGACATTGCTTTGATTAGTGCCATATCATCAATACCTGAAAAGAGCCTAGTACATGGTAGAGACTGAGTAAGCAAAAGCACAGAAGTCATATCTGTAACTTCCCTCCTAGTAAGCAGGGCTTAATGGCCATATTTCATCAAAATAGTAACAAATGTTTCAGGAAACAAGCCAGGAGGACCCGAGAGAATCCTCACTCTACAGGTAAACCTCCAAGTCAGATGCCACCATATAAAACAGAAGCATTTTTACTGATTTGAACCTCATAAAAATCCTAAAATATATATTACGCAGATATTTTCTCCCTCTTACAGATAAGAAAATAAGAATAGAGAGTATGAGTGATTCGCCCAAAAACACACAGCTACGATGTAGAGACCGTAGGCTCTGATCATCATCTTAGTTTTTCAATTCAACTGGGTATAGAGGCAAGTTTTCCTGTTAATCTAGAGGTGAGAAGAGTTGAACTACGTCCAATATAAAATGGCGGGGAAATTTAAGGTAACAGAACAAGAGAGACAATCGAATAGACACATACCCTTTTCCAGGCCCCAATTTAGGAGAGCCCACTCCCTCTTTTGTACGAGAAAGGATGTCTCTGACTCGGAGTGCAGCCAGTGGATCTTTCTCTTTCCCCTTATCAGCCAAGGCCGTAGGACTGAGGTTCAATATGAGGAAAAGGCTGTTTAACAAACACCAGGCACCCAGCAATTGGAAGTTCTGATAGTGCTGTTGAAAAAGGCACAAAAGAAAAATGTGAACATAGAGATCTTACAGGCTACAAGACAGGAACACATCTTAGACACTACAAGACCAGAACATAGCAGAGACATGCCGCTTACCTCACCACCAGCCCGGCGGGAATTACAGATTGCTTGTCCAATCATGTCATAGATTTCAAGCTGTCCAATATCAAACATACACAAAAATCTGAACAAGCTACCATATTTCATTATAAATGCTAAATCCTACCCAAATTAATTTAGCATCAAGAGTTAAATATCCTCAAGTCATTTCCCAATAACACAATTCCATCATGCTTTCTTTCATCTTCACATGGCGTTGGCTCCCTCCTTTCATCCAACTCACGTTACCTCAGAAGCATTCCCTCCACCCAATCTAAAGCAACACACCCAGGACCAACAAACCCAGATCACTTTCAATCGCATGTATTCATCCTATATATTTACCATTAGCTGAAATTATCTTGTTTCTTGTATGTCTCCACTAAAAGTACACTAACACATAGTAAGTCCTCAAATATACGCTGATCGAATGGACTCGTCTTTCACAAGGTCTACTGCTACCACAAAGTTGCAGTGTTTTCTGCAGGGTCAACCAATCTGCCAAGTAAACAAGCTGAATGCCTACCTCTTAGGCCTATTACCCAAGGGGAAAGGATGTGGAGAGTACTCCATGTCCTTTCTTCTATCAAGAAGAAAGGCCATACACCCTCATCTGAACAATCAAGGCACCCGTATCCCCAGAGGCTTGGCTTACGCATTTCTGGACAATCGTAGCTGCGTCACTCTCATAGTCGTCTTCTTTGGAGCTTGTGGACCCTGTCCGCACTTGCTGAGCACTACCCACATGAAGAATGGCCATACAGGTTGCCACACTCACACCTGAAAAAAAAAAAAAAAGATGCACAGATTCTAAGGATGGCATGGTCCCAAGAATCCACCAAAACCGAAACACAACCCACTCACAAACAGTTCCGTGATTTGATTATTAAAGTAAATTCCATAAAAGCAAGACTAAACCTATGATCCAGCAATCATACTCCTAGATATTTAGCAAAATGACCTAAAAACTTCTGTCCAAACAAAAATCTGCACACAAATATTATAGCTTTATTCATAATTGCCAACAAATGGAAGCAATCAAGATGTCTCAAAAGGTGAATGGATAAAAGAACTGTGGTAGAGCTATACAAGGAATATTATTCAGCAATAAAAAGAAAAAAGCTATCAAGCCACAAAAAGACATGAAAGAACCTTACTTGCATATTCTAAGCAAAAGAAGCCAATCCGAAAAGACTACATGTTATACAGTTGGCTCTAACTACACGACATTCTGGAAAAGGTAAAACTATGGAGACAGCAAAAACATCAATAGTTACTAGGGGTTAGAGTTGGGGGTAGAGGAAAGTGACTACTAGGTGAAGCACAGGGGATTTTTAGGGCAGTTAAACTATTATTCTATATGATACAATGATGATGGATTATGCATCTGTCAAAACCCATAGAACTGTACGACACAAAGAGGGAACCCTAATGTAAACTGAACTTCAGTTAATAATAATGTATCAATATTGGTTCATCAATTATAACAAATATATCATAATGCAGTATGTTAATAATAAAGGAAACTGTATGAAGAGAGGGTAAACGGGAACTCTGTACCATTTGCTCAATTTTTCTGTACACCTAAAACTGCTTTAAAAATAAAATCTATTAATTTTTAAATAGTTTAAAAAAATTTTTTAAGATTATAGGGGGAAAAAATCCCATTCTTAGTATTTCTCAAAGACATCAAGGCCAAATTCTTTTCTTTAAATCAAATCTCAAGTGATCAACAACAAACCAAATCGAGGATCTTTAATCCGACTAAGAATTTTTAAGAACTCTTTAATCCTTACTAACTAAATACACTGAGATATTCAAGAAATGCCTTAAAATTGTAATAAACCCCAAATTTAAAAATGAAAAGATCGAAGGAAGAGGAATAGCAAATAAATACTGGAAATAGGCTTGGAAAGAGCACACTCTCACATGTATCCCTAGCTTTCTACTACTACTGCTACTGCCAGTTCATGCCTTTAATGTGTTCTTATCTGAATGACTGCAAATTCCTCCTAAAGGGTCTCCCTGTCTCCAGTATGCCCCACATGAAAATATCCTGCATGCTACTGCTTGAATGTTCTTCCTAAAATATAGCTCAGATCATATCACACTTCAAAAATTTTAATGGTCTCTACTGTCTACCATATGTGGCCCAAATGACTTAAGAATGCATTTCTAAGCCCCCTGTGATTGGGTCCTTTTTTCCCAGTTGTACAACCACTAAACACACACACCCCATCATGTTCCCCAAACTCTAGACTACTTCTGGTCTTGCTTTTACATCTATCTAGGGATAGCCACGCTGAAATCCTATGAGCTCTACAAGATACGTCAGTAGAACTCCTTCATGACTACTGCCTTCCCCAGTTGAAAGAGCCTTTACCTTTATATTCCTATTTGTACAAAGATGTTCAAAGTAAGCTGTTAAAAGAATTTAGGAAGATGATCTACTTCAGCAATTTCTCTGTGCTCCTGAGCTCAGGTTTCCAAGATTGTTCAAATCCTCACTTGCAAAACCAAGTGAACATTGGATATTGTTATATCTTGCATGACATCTCAGGACTATGGTACTTAAAATCAAGGAGCAGTGAATTGGGTTAAAAAGTCACTATAACAATAACTTAAAAGAGATTAAACAGCTACAGTCAGGCCTCACTTCCAAGGCAGCACAATCAACAAGAAGAAAAAGGATTTTGTGGGAACATGAAGAACAACACTCGTCATATTTATCAATATAAACAGATAGCACCTGTTCTAGGACGCCTTCCTCAAACCTGCTCCCACAGCAAGACGCACTCTCTCCCTTCTGTGTGTGCCCCTAATATTCTATACTTCTAACTGGCTTCGGCATCTCCTGTTTTATATTACACTATGTAGTCCTAATCTGCTCTCCATGTTCGAGTGTTGGCTCCTTGAGGACAGGTATTACATACTGTTCACCTCAATATCCCCACAGCACTCAGCATTTCACTTTTCATACAGTAGACAGCATCTGCACATATCATGAAATCAAATATGCACATAACACAGTGCCAGCTGCTGAACAAACGGACAAGTTACAAGATTCCTACTGAGATCTCATTTCACCTGGATGAGATATTAGATGATCCTTGGGGGAAGGGGCTAATCAAAGGGGGAGAGAGTAGAGTACTCAGAAGGATCTCATGATTTCCAGGAAGTATACCCGTGCTTGACTAAGAAAATGAGATCAGACATAACAACTTCTCACCTGCATATAGACAACTTAGGCTGAGGACTGTCACATCTTGCAGACGAGAGGGATTGAGAGGTTCCAACACAGGTAGAGAAAGGGTATCCAATGCCATGGTTACATCGATCACCAGAGAATGAAAACTGGAGCATAAAAGAGATGAAAAGAAATGTCCCTTAGAATTGCCTGCTTCTATAATCTGAAAGTAGGCATGTCATAAAAACTAACCAGTTTCTCTCTTTTGAGAGCAGCATTAGAATGTAAAGTATATGGACCCTGGAGCACCTTACCCATTACGAACGGCAGTGGCATCTGCTACTGTTGCCGGCATGATGAAGAAGGAATTGGCCAACACTGCATCTTGAAACCGATTGATGTAGCGTAGAAAATATGGCAGGTTCAAACAGACACGTAGTAGCTTCTCTGAGCCACCTGAATTAATGAAAAAGCTCATTAGGCCTTTCTGCTGTTTGAGTCTCCTCTGCCTAAAAAAATTTTGAAAACAGAGGAATCAGTTTTCTGACGATTAAGAGTCTTACCAAGCTCTTGAAGACTAGCCACATTCTGAGCTATGAACACATTCTTGGTTTTGACAGCAGAGACTTGATCTGTGGATGACTGCTCATCATTTTCTCCTTCCACCTGAAGAGAAACAAAGGAGAAGAAATGCCTTTCAAGATACTATCATATGTTGTCTGGTTCTCTGGAGTTCAGAATCGAACCAACTGTCCAAACGAAGCAGCAGCTTCATGGATACTCTTCAGAATCCCCAGTTAATGAGCGGAAATTCCTCTCTAATGTTGGGAAAAATACAAGTTACTTTCCAAAAAAGGAGGGGGGATATATATAGCTTTACAAAATAAATATCCTACAACTAACATAGAGTGATGCCTTTTATGGGAAACATGCTCTTTATGTTTGTTTATTTACACTGAGAAATATTAGAAGAATGGTCATCAAAATCGTAGCAACTGTGGACAGAAAGAGTTGGGGTGAGTTTTAATTTTTTTTGGTTTATATTCTTCGATTTTTTCTACCATAGGCAGTACATCATTTTATATTACAAATATAAAATATGTTTGTTACTTTTTTCTAGTATTGTCTTAACAAACCCCACAGGGATGAGAACATCTGAAGTAACTCACCGGAGTCTGTGTACCTACAGGCGGCGATGCTATAGTTCTAGGGTTGAAAACCGATGTCAGCTGGTTCAAAAAATTCATTTGTACCTCCTTCTGCCTCAGCTCTGGGCTTACTGGTGAGGCCAGCTCTTTCTGATCTTCCACTGTAAAAATATAAAAACAGAAAGAAGAATGAGAATGCCACTAAAAGGCAAAACAGGACTAGAGCTAGCCAGGGAAGTGGCCACGTAACGAGGTATGACAAAGGAACACTCACCATCTGAGAGTGTCTTCACCGTTTGTGGCAGCTTGGCCGATTTCATCATTGCTGTAAACGTGATAATTTCAGTTCTGTCTAGTCGGCTACAGCCAGTGCACAGGCCCTTTATGAGGAGAATCAAGTGTTTCTGAAAAGAAAACAAATTCAAATGTGTCTTTTAGAAGACTCTACTCTTTTGGGACTTCTAACAGGCACAGAACCAAATTTAGGTTAATGTCAAGAACTACGATCTTAGGAAAGAACGAAAATAGAGATCACAAGCTGATGGTCCTCCGACCACATCTGGCTTGCAGATTTATCTTACTATTCTCACAACAACGTTGTTGTTTTTTAATTTGTTAATGCTAACTTTTGAAAATATGGGAGGTTTAACATACAAATCCAGATTTCTCATCTCTCTCAATAATTCGCAAGATATAGCAATGAGCCTCTGAACCTCCATTCTTGCATGGCAACACTGAGCTGGAGCCAAATAGTGATTGGCTCCTTTATAGCCAGGTCGTGTACTCATCTCCGCCGGCACACTTTACTCATTTTATGTTACTTGCCTGGGCCTGGAGGCAGGTAACTTTGGAATCCTTAAAAAAGTCTCTGCAGCCCTCTATACCAGATATTGGCAAACCACGACCCCAATTCAGCCCACTGTCTATTTTTGTAAATAAAGTTTACTGCACCACAGTTACGCTCAGTCAGTTACGTATTGTCTGTGGCTGCTTTCACAACCACAAAAGCAGAGCTTAAAAGGCCGAGACTAGTTGCAACAGGGACTGGATGGTCAGCAAATTATTTACTATCTGGCGTATTGCAAAAAATGTTTACCAACCTCTGCTGTATGCCATTCCTTCTCCATCATTCCACGAGTCAGTCACAATCCTACCTCAAAATAAGAGCCAGAAATGGGCCCATCACTCTCACCTGGGACACAGCACAAGCCTCATCTGGATTCTCCAGACGTAGGAGAGAAAACTCAATCAGGACTTTACAGGCTGCTGCCACCGACTGAAGCTGGTTCCGGGGAACTGAGAAAGTAATAAGCTTTACTTAACCTCCGACTTCTATAACTCACTTCAGCCTCACAGTCAATAAATCAAACATTTGAGCTCCGTATGTCCAACATTTCCAATATCATTCCATGATAATAATTATTCAGAACCAACAACCCGAGGGGCAAACAAAGGCATCTTGGCATTGATAACCATCAACTGTTTACAAATCAATTTACCTTACATTTATTAGACACTAATAGGAAATAAGTCACTGTAAATATCAAAAAACTTCAAATATATTAACTCACTTAACCCTTAAACCAATTCTATGAGGTTGGTATTGTTATCTGCTCTCCCTCCTTTTCCTAATAATGAAATTAAACCACATAGAGGTTAAATGACTTGCCCAAAGTCATACAGCTAGTAAAATCCAGAAAGTCTGCCTCTAAAGTTCACTCTCTTAACTACTAGAATATACTATCTCTCTTTTCCCATAGGTTCTAAATGCCTTTTTAACAAGGGGCTGCCTACACAGTTTCTTCAAGCTAAATGTGACTCTTCCATCAGTAGCCAGTGCCTATAATAAACAGCTTTGGACACTAAAAGGTTATTCAGCAATCCTATAGCTTTCTTTCATTTTACTTGCTTAGAAACTACTTAAGTAAACAAATCATTAGAAGTCCACAGAACTATATGAGTTAAGACTTAAAAAAGCTGAAAATGCAAAAATTCAGAAATAGTAGAAAATAAGGGCTTGGTCACTTTTTGGGTAGAAAAGTTTAAAAGGTGAGGAACTGAATCTGAAATTTTTCACACATCAGAGAATTTACACAAAAGGGAATTTACTTTCTCAATGAAACCAAATAAGGAATAGAGCCTTGGTTAATGGCTGCTAAAAATCCCAGGTCAATACCTACCCATCCCTCAACTACCCCCAAAATAAACACACTAGTAATTACATTTGTGAAATCAATAAAATGCTTTTGATTAAGAAAGTTGGGTTATGAAGCAGATGTCCAAATCAAGTAGTTTTTAAATCCCTCTTGGTTGGCCTAAGTAAAGAACTTCTGGAGCCTTATCACACTGAGAGTTGTCCCACTCTTGGGTAAACAGGTTAGGAGTGCTAAAATTCAGACTTCGTTAATGACTGGTTCAGACACCCTAAGGAGAGAATACACAATCTCCCTCTTCACAAGCCCTCAGAAGGGAGTGACAAGAGTGGAATACTTACTGAGGCTGCAAACTGTTGTAATATAGTGTGTAGAAAGTGCAACAAAAGATGAGTAGAATGGCTCATACTGCTTCTCATGGTGCAAGATTTCTGATTCACTGCAAAGAAAATATTCAGCCAAGATATATTTAGTGCTTACTATATGCCAGATGCCCTACCCCTTTATAGGCGTTATCTTACTTAATCCTTGTAACAATTCTATTTGGTAGACCTGTTATCATCCGTATATTCAAAACTGAGAAAGTAAAGTGTAGAGAATTAACATTAAGTACCTTGTCCAAGGTATCTGGCTTCATTAGTGGCAAAGGCTAATAAGCAAGAAACATTTTCAAACTCATGTAGAATTAAGGAGATACAAGTAAAAACAAGATACCATTTTGTCTTATATTGGTAATAGGCAAAGACCAATTTGTGCTGGCCAAAGGGGATAGACTAGAGCACTTAAAATACTATCATTAAAAATGCAGATTATAATAAGCCCTTCTGAAGACCAAACAAGGCTACTTCATAATGTAATAACTTAAAAACAATCAACATCCCAAGGGCAGAAATCACCTAACTGGTGCTAAAATCCAAAATTCACTAGGTGCCAGAGTTCTCTTCCCCACTCCCCTCCTGGCAGAATACAGCTAGATCGCAACAAATTGAGTAATTTTTAACCACTTCCCTAATCCTTAGCTGAGGAAATGCCCTCTTATGTGAAAATCTGGAGCCTGACTAGATCTAAAGGGTGGATGCATTTACATTTATGTCATTCTCTCTATCAAAGCAGATGTTAATCCACAATCCATGAAACAAGAATGCAAAGAAAAGACTAAAATGTATCTTATTAAATGGAAAGGGAAGAGCTAAATAGTTTCCCCAGTGAGTTATTCTCCAACCAGAAGTATCAGCCTAGGGAGAAAAACGTAAACAATCAGAATTCTATCCACTTGCCAAATCAATACAGGAGCCAAAAGAACAAGTTCAGACATTCTAAAGGTGCCAGTGTGAGTGATGAATCACCTCCAATAGCACTTAAGAGTCTGTCATTGCAAACACTTTGCTATTTGGGGATTTATCAAGGATAAATGGGTATTTAACGAAAAACAGTTCCTTATCTTGGAACAACTCTTTCACAAAGAAAAAATACTATGGAGCACTTATGTGCAAGGATCTCACTCACTGCCCACCAATGTGCATCTCTCCGTATTTGTCAGATGAACAAAAAAGAGGAAACAAACACTTTTAAGCCAAGCAGCACTCAGTTTCTAGTGACTATCACATTGGGAAGGGTCATATATTTGGCAGAAAACTCCTACTACATCATATACTTAGTTGTTTCTCCACCTCTATCCTTATACTTTCTTATTCATTGTTTTAAGGTTTTTCCACCCTGTAATTTGATGTATTATACTGAGTTATTTACCCTTTCTGCTTTATTTCAATAGTTCAGAGCTGCTTACCCACCTACCCTGCCCCCGTTTTTCAGCTCAACAGGTTTACCAAAACTAAGATAAAAAAACTGCCCGGGACCCAAAGGATGAACTTATTCTGTTACTTTCCTTCCTAGTCAGATAATGAAACATTTAAATATAGGAATAAACTCATTTAATTGACTGGTTCAGTGTTGGTCCACTGTGATTTAACGAACTCTACTTCCTGCCCTAGAAAAACACAACTGCCTTATTTCAATAAAGAAACAAGAACGCACTTTGGGGAAAGATGAATATTGGCATAGAAAAAAAAAATAGAACAGTCTTGAGCTCCGTTTACAATTCTCTTGGAACAAACTAAAGAGAAACCTGGGGAAACTAGTTTTAAAAAGACTTGAAGGAGGGAGGAGACATGTGGTCAATGACAATGTCATTATCTCTTGATTTTAAAGAAACAAGTGTGTATGAGTCACCTAATAAAGATGAGCTGCCTCACTTCCTTACCCTACCCTCATTCCCCAAGAATCTGACAGACACCAAGACACCAGAGTATGCAAATAAATGGAAAAATGGAATAAAGGACAAGAAGTTAGGTAAGAAGGGGAAGAATGAAGAAACTGAAGGTACGTATAACACAAGAAGGAAAATAAGGAGACTTAAAAATCTCTCTCTCCTCTAGGCAGTCAAGCTATCTTCCTGAAACCCCTGTCTTCTAACAAACTTCCCTGCAACCACCACTGAGCCTGATACACTGCTGAAAGACACGACATTTATATTCCATACAAAATAAATACAATGCAGAGTACAAAGGGAAGCGGCAGCTAAGCAGCCAGGTCAGAGAAATCCACTTTGACATGTTAAGTAAAAAAGAACTGGCAACAGTCTGGAAATATCTAGCTTTTTATAGGAAGAGGTGGAAATCTGATTCACCTGCCTTCTCTCACTTGGATAACATACTATCCATATCTTCTTTTGTATACTGTGGAAACCACAAACCCCTTTCAACTCCCAAGTATAGAATCCATTACGCTTATCAGGATACTTATAATCGTGAAACAAGTAAGCATAATGAATACATTAATTATATTAAAATATTTTTTGAACATGTGCTGTGTATCTCAGAATATTTAATAGATATTAACCAAAGAACTGAAAGCTTTTCAGATATGTCCCTCACACCCATGACAAATCTGTGGTGAATGTGACACTAACATAGGGAAATATTAACCAGTACCAGGACTAAACTCACAATTATACTCTATCATTTGGTGGTGGGTGTTTTTTTTTCCTATACATCAATCACAAACTCATGTCCTACAGCATGTAAACTCGAAAAATCATGGCATTAAAGCATCCCTGTCCCCCTTTCAAGATTTTTAGGAAATGACTGTGTGTTATCCAATGGGAATGCTGTAGCAGCTTCTGCCTTCCCAAGTAGGTCTCTCTGGCCTATATTTTATCAAATAACTGGGAGGCAGAGACTCAAAGTAGCTTATCACTAAAGAGGCCAGGACGGCCTAGGAAGGACTAACTCAGGGAAAGAGGCATTTTTCTCCTGTAATCTACAGAATCAATCAAATTGTTCAGTGACAGTCATGCTCACCACCATCTTGCACAGGGTTAAGAAAGGAACTCTGTATTCGATAGTACCTTAAACCATACAGTCACATTCAGCAATTATACTAATCCCACATACAGTATATGTTCCGTTAAACTAGTTCTAGCTCCATTTCGGGTCTGGAAAAGTACTGGTACTTAAAAGACCTTCAATCTTTACCAAGAAAAGACATGCTGGCAGCAAGGAGTAGAAGTGAAAATAAACTCCCCCTTAAGTAAACGCAAATATCTTTTTCTTTTAAAATGCTAATGATACTTTTGAGAGTACCTTCCCAATTTATCCATGTTAATCTAGTCCTCCTTTGTTTTGCAGTTTGGTTACAAAGTTAAACTTAACAGAGTCTGGACCTAGGAATATTATCTACCTTTACTTTAAAGTGAAAGGTCAATTCCAACTATAAAAGTATAAAGAATAGGGACAGAAAGCAGAACGGAAGAGTACTGAGGAGTCTCTAAAGACATTTGTCATCATCCTCAAATGTCAAAAAGGGAGGAAAATTCAATGGGTGAGCAGGCTGCCAGATAGAAAGAGTGAGCAGGCATGATGGAGCCAGGGCATGGGAAGCAGAGAATAGCAGCTTGCAACAGAAAAACTGAAGGTCCCTGGAGGCAAAGAAGAAAAACATGGAACAAAAGAAAGAAACACAGGAACTGCAGAAAATAGGAGCAGTAGCCACAAAAGTAAAACAGCAGCCTAGGCACACAAATCTCTGATTAGCAACCAAATGAAGCCCACCACAGCAAATGTACGGTGCTGGCTCTGATCTGGTCCTATACTCATGACCATAACTCTATATTCAAGAAATACTTCCCTAATTCTAACGCTCTCATTTCATTTTTTGAAAGGCAAATAAAACCTGAGAAACACAATACTGATAGCGGGGTGCTAATTTTTGTGTTCCAAACCATGTACTGGCAAACACTGGCCTGCAGGCCAAATCCAGCCAGTCACCTGTTTGTACAGTCCATATTTGGTTTTCACATTTTTTTAATGGCTGAAAAAAAATCAAAAGGAGGATATTTTGTAGCATGGAAATATCATATGAAATTCATGCTTTGGTATCCATAAATAAGACTCTGGAACACAGCCACACCTACTCATTTATGTATTGAGTCCGGTTGCTTTCTCCATACAGTAGCCAAGATGACCAATCTGATCTTTTACAGAAAAAGTGTGCCAACCCCTGCTCTACACCGAACTGAACATATAGTATGTTTAGTTATTTTAATTGCAAAGAACTTGTAAGCCTGATGTTTCTTCTAGAAATTTTTCTTAAAAAAAAAAAATTTCTTAATATTCTTCTCATAGGGCCTGAAGAGGACAAATAGCAAGCTTTCAAAGTTAGCTGGGACAAAAATCTGAACAGAGACTTCAAAGATCTTGCCTTCCAATAGAAGTTTGTGTTACTAAACAGCCAGCAGTTTGGACCCCTTTTCTAAACCATGAAGAGAGGTCTTACGAGTGTCCACAAACACAGGCAGCTCTTGATTATCTCAGCTACTATAAGGTGCAGGAGGGGCCACTTATTACTCACGTGGCAAAATTCAAACCTAGTTTTGATATATTTGGTTTTGGCTCCTTCTACAGGTTGGAGGGAGTTGCTTAACTATTACAGTTTAAAAAGCATAGACTCAGAACACCGGATGTTTGGGAGGGTGTCAACAAATGACTTTATAAGCTACTCAGTTCGTGTCCACAAAAACATAAAAGCGAATGTTCAAAAAAGAGTGGAACACTATTTATTATAAGTAACATGATGAATATAATTCATAAAAAACACTGCTAGTCTAAATGTTTCCAAGAGTTTTTAAAAAGCTACATAATTTAAGAGCAGTACCTTTGATACTTGTCTACAACTTCAGAACATTCTGGGCTTAATAGATACAAAAATTCTGAAAAGTAAACTGTAAAGTTACTAAACCCAACCATATTACATATGTATTTTTAAACTGCATTCAAAGCATCACAAATCTAACAAGAAGCACTGTAATAAACAATATGTCAAACCGTGGGCCTTCCGAATTTAGTAACTAAGTAGCAATTTCTAAACTTCTGGGAAACATTTAGATACACCATTGTTGCCATGAAGCTATAATGACCCAGTTAGCAACTGAAGGGAGTTGCTGAAGTAAAGGTTGGCTAGAAAAATGAAAGTGAGACTGGTTTGAAAAGCATGTCTACCATTACACTAATGAAAGACTGCTCTGAGCAAAGTAAGTCAGGAAAACGCAAGCACTCTGACATCACCGACTTCCTTTGAACGACTCTCACCATCTAAGAATCTCTATATAAAAAGGCAAAACCATGTAACAGCAAAGCAATACATAGTCGCATCTGTAACAGTCTGAACATTTTATTGGCAGAGAAAAGAGAACACCTTTGGGAAAATGACCTCGTAGACTAACACGCTGAAATGTTTTAATCAAAGACCGTTACAGTAGAAATATACAATAAGTACCACCAGAAAAGAAAGTCATCGATGACCACTAGTAGCTTCAGTCACAGAAACAGCACGTGCCCCCAAGTGATTACAGCACCACGAGAGACCGTTATTAAATTATGTGGTACGTCTTCAATTTAAACCCCGGGTTCCGCTCCGGCCCAGGATAGGGGCAAGAGTGCCGGCGAGAAATGCAAACTCATCAGTGCTTTGACCTTAACACAGGGCCAGCCCCGGGGACGTTCCCCTAAGAGCGCGGTGCATTTCAAAGTCGCTCCGGAACGGGTCCGACCACGCCCTCCGGAGAAGGCGACCTCAAAAGTTGTGCTGGCGAGGGACATCGAGGCACAGATGACTTACCTGGACTGGCAAGAAATCTCAGACAAACTCTCGTCCCCCCGGGCAGGGGAGCCCCGCCGCCGTGGCTGGGGCGGGGGTCCGCGAGCGGCAGGAGATGGCCCGGGAAGCGGGTCCAGACGATTCCGCACAACCTCCCTTCCCCCTCCCTGCGCCCGCCCCTCCGGGGCCGCCGCCCGGTACCTCTCGATGACTGAGGCCACCAGCTGCGGCAACTCCTTCATCTCGAAGGCAGAATAGGACGCGGACAGCAGCGGCCGCACCGCCACCTCCCAACCCGGGGTCGTGTCCGCCCCTGTCTCCGAGGCCCCGGGCGCCGGAGCCGCTGCCGCCGCCTCTTCGCCGCCGCTCGTCGCCATCTTCCGTCGTACTACTGCGGCTCCCTCCGGGGGCTTGCCACCGGCCCAGCGCCGCCTCCCGTGAGGGGGCGGAAGTTACGTAACCGGTTGCGTCAAAGTACGCGACGCAGTCGCCGGCCCAAATACGCGACGCGCGGGGACGATCTCCCTCAGCGCTCAGAGCAGGCGTGCGGCGCGGCCGGGGGTGGGGCGGAGGCGCCGCGCCTGCGTAGGACGCGGAGCTTCGGGCGCGGGCGGGGGAGCACTAACCTCCGCGCCTGCGCGCTGGGAGCTGTTCCCGAAAGACGGAGCGCCGGTTTCGCGGTACCCGGGTAAGGTGAGTTGAGCGCTAGGTTTCAGGTGACAAGACCAGGGCTACGGAGTAGACTGTGCCTCGCGAACATAATAGCCGCCACCCAAGACAGCTAAGGCCGAAGTCTAATCACTCTCAACCGCTTCTTCCCCTCTCTAGTGCTCCCCATAGTAGTAATACTACAGCGCTTCAGTTTAGAGCCTTCTCCTACCCACACCACCTCTCGCTCTTAATATAATCACGACTTACTCTCTTCGCGCTCAAATCTATTTTCTATTTTGATTACTCTCATTACTAATCTGACCAGCTCGTATTTGCATCGGTCTTTCCAGTTTGCCACGTAAAGTTCCATTTCCTCTTTTTTTTTTTTTTCTACTAGCAAAGAAAGAATAAGCTTTTACTCACAGGGCATGTCTAGATTTTATCGAAAATACGATCTGGATACCACATCTAAGAGAACAGTGTTCGACTCAACGAATGGTATGCATGCTTTGAGGACATTCTTGTGTGTGAGATCTTGGTGGACCATAGGCCGCCTAAATAAAGAAATCTTCACAAGAAAATCCTGAAGCGTTGAAATGTTCCAAGTTTTGGAATAGCTCCTTTAGTTACCAGTGTAACGCTGATAAATTGGTACCTGGTGACTAATCTGCACTTTTGGCAAGAAAAGACCTATTTTACATCAGAAATAACATTCAGTTAAAGCCAGCCAGCCTTGGAGGAAAATGTGGCTTCAATGATAACAGTAGGGATTTTCATTTATTGTCTTACTTATACTAGGGGATAATAACAGCAAGTTTCTTAAACATAAAAATGTGAAAAATGAAAAGCAGGGGGAGAAAAAAAATAACACAGTAAATATTGCATTATTTCAAGACACTAAACCAGAGCTCTAAGGAGTTCAGAGACCAAGCATCTTATAGAGGCTCTTGGGACATTTTTTTTTTTTTCACCCAAAGGACAAAATTAATCTGCAAAGGTTCTCTTGGAGAGGTTTTAGGAAATAACAAAAGATCAAAAGTTCCTGCTCCCCTCCTTACCCTTCCATCAGCTGCAACTGGAAAAGAGAAAAATAATAAAAAGGCAAATGCAAACTATCACAGGGAGATTTGCACCTGTACCTAAACTCATATTTATTATATACTTTTAATATTCTTGGCTTATAGATTTGAAGAAAGCATTCTAGGTAAAGATATTTCTTTTTAAACACCACATTAATTTCAGTATTGGAGGTTTGTTCTTATGTTGCTACAAAGACTTGGAATGGCGTCACATTCTAAATTTAGGTGACAAAAGAAAGAAACAGTATAAATAGGGGACTAAAAATTTTTTGGATGAATCATAAGCTTCTAATACTCTGGTCCAGAAAATAAGAAACTAAAGAACAGTAATTTTATGAATTATTAACTGAAGTACTTAAAATACTATTTCCCTTCTAATCTCAAGTGGCTGGGCAAAGAAAGTTTTAAAACTGGTAAAAGAGAGATGACATAGACATGTTATAGGAAATGCAATGAAAGGAAAAAATTAGGCAGTCATGGCTGAATGGGATGGTTTAATGTAGGAGTACAGACTAAGAGGAAGCATGAGACCTGCTAGGAGCTTGAAAAGTTATATATCAACACAAGTTGTTGCTAAATGGAGATACAATATTTATTGAGCTATATGTGTACACTTCAGTGGTTAAAAATTATACCGCAGTCTAAAACCAACAAGAATTCATTGTCACTACAAGAACCTCAAAAGCAAGAGATACTGACATTTTTATTTGAAAAATATTCCAACTGATACAGAGTTACTTGAAATAAATCCTAATAGACACTGTGTTTAGATGAAGAAATCATAACTATTAGCTCCTAGCAGCCAAAAGAGGTCAATCTGTTACAAAGTTACAGGGACAGATAGTGTACATTTTGTGGAAACTCCGAACACAACACTGAATACGACAAATGGAGAGCAGGTCCTTTTTTGGTAATTCACAATAGACAAAGATTTTTTAATACCGAGAATATAAGGAAATAGATTAGAAGCCTAATTCAGTTTGGTAACATGATAGTCATTTGTAATCAACAAGTATTGATTATTTTTCTCATAATAGTGTGTTTCATATAGTTAGAATTTAAAATAAAATGTGCCTTGCAGCCTTCTTTAAGAGACTAAAATGAAATGTCAGTTTTACAGAATAGCAGGAAGCAAGACTCATAGGAAACTGAGCAAGGAAAGAACACGATTGAAATTATTAAAATTATAAGAAGGGGAACATCCAAATTTGCAATGATGTTCAATAACAGCCAATGTGAAATAATAAATGCTTGACAAATTTCTACAAAGTGAAGCTTAGATATACCTATTCAGCTTTAACCAAATAACTTACATAAGTCCAAAAATATATAAGAGTTTTGTTTTGTGAAATGGTTTTTACAGTCCTTAGATGTGCTACTGCCACATTAAGATTTACGCTCAGCAAAAAGGTAGTCAATCAGATTGAGAGGAGAGAAAAGAGGAAGGATAAAGCAAATGTGGTAAAATGTTAACATTTGAGGAATCTGGGTGAAGAGTATCTGAGAACTCTGTGTACTAGTCTTGTAACTTTTCCGTAAGTCGAATTGTATCAAAATAAAAAAAAAAAACTATTTGTAAATGCTTTGTGATTAGGAAAACATTACAGTATAATGACATCTGGCAGGCACTTAACAGAAAGAAAATAGTACACACAGTCTAGGAAAAGTGGAGTCAAATGATTATATTGTATCCTTTAGCACTGTTGGTGAGTAAGGAAGGGCTGTTCTGGTCAGCGGAAGTGAACATTCTGGTTTCTTGCCCATGTATGCCTATAGTAAAAACTATGCATAGGCTATTAGACCCCCTATTCTAACTCCATACTAACTAAGCAGACATAATAGCATTTTAACTTATTATCCAGGCTTTTTCCAACTAGCAGACATATGTATTCTGGTCCTCTTTACAATTATAGTCTATTGTCATCAGTAGACTGGCATTCTGATTATGTTTCTAGTCTAGCTTATTTGATCACAGCAATGGGGTATAAGCTATTACCAAATCCATACAAAGAAGTACAATGGAGCTTGTATAAGTAACTGTGCCTTTGAAATGTATTTTTGCTTTAACTTCCGTTCTTTCAGATTGCACATTAGGCAATAATAGACAAGAGTGTGCTTCAATATCAATCTGTGGCTATTTTATAAAGGTACCTTCCTAAAAAGTCTCAGTGTCTATACTGGAAAAGGCATCTTCATTATCATGAGAAATTTTTATATAAATCTTAGAGCTGGTGGAAAAATGGCTTCTTGGTTGGAGGTCAGTCTCAAGTGACATCACACTCAAACTCCTTGAAAAATGAGGAGGCAGTGTGTACACATCCTTTTTGATATTAAAAATCCTTACTGGAATAACAGTCTAAATAATACAAGATAGACTTCCCTGAAGAGTATTCAGTTATAACAATCCCTAAGGGAATAACATTTAAGAATTTCAACCTTGTGACCATAAAAAAGGTAAAGGAGATCCATATTGCTAATATGGAAAGCTCTCCATGATATACTAAGTAATGAAATCAAATCGCAGAACGTTATGTGGTCTGGAGAGATACATATCAAATTGTTCGCTGGTTATCTCTGGGAAATAGAGGGTTGGGAAAGGCTCTGAAGAGAGACTCAATCTTAACTTGTTTGGAATAGTTTGGTTTTTTTGTTTGTTGTTTTTGTTTTTTTAATTTAGTCTTTTTAAATGACTTGGCCACAAAAATTGAAGCAGTTCATTCAACAAAATACCAGTATCTCCTTCATTATCGAAAGCTAGATGGTACCTGTTTACTTTTTACAAAAAAGTGCACAGAATGCTGTCTACCTTGTTTTAATTGTGGAGTGATAACTGTCAGTTTTTAAATATTAAGATAGTTACAAAGAGTAGTGTTTTCCAAAGCCTATCTGAACTTTGAGTCTAAGTAATCAAAGTTCTTTTTATTTTGTTTATGTAAGTACACATAAGTATAATACCGAAAATATACCTTTCCCTTTTAAAATAGAATTTATGGTACCACAAAGCTCATTTCCCATATTGATCTTGTGAGCGCTTAAGTAGAATAGGGTTTGTCAGAGCTCGTGTTCCAGGGCATACCAGAAAAGGTGAGGACTATCTCTTGACATTTCAATATAAGAATTCCTTACTAAGTCACCAATGGCATTAGAAATTTAAGAAACTAGGAACAAATGTCCTAAGGCTTCTATGAAGGAGGTGTTACCATCTGGGGTCAAGTAGCAGCTTCATGCTTAAGATAGTAGGGGATTCAGAAGACAGTTTATCAATCCATGGGAGACAACAAATGACTGAAATAATAAAATGCTGAGATACATCATTCAGGAAATTGTGTGGTTAGCAGCCAGGAAACAGAGGTTCTCAGTAGCCAAAATCAACAGGGAAGGTTTTATGAAGGAGTTTAGATTTGAGACCTGCCAGATTTTGAGAAGGGAAAAAAAGCATTCCAAGTAAAGAATGTAGAGAAACAATAGATTCATTACTTAAAATTTTAAATGGACAGAAATCAGTAAATAAATCTTCAGGTGAATCCAATCATTGTAGTTTATGTAATAAGCTTTAAAAAAGAATAGCAATTTATAAGGGAGAAGTCAAATTACAAATCTGAAATTTCTTATATTTTGTTCCAGAAAGGATTTAGGGCCTCTTTATGAATACGTGATGTTTAAGATGCATCATTTGAAAAAAAAAAAAAAGCAGAATAGCATGATCTCATTAAGAGTTTATATACAAGAACACTAAAATAACTGTCAATGCCCATGAGTGATTTATATTAGTATTAGTCCACATTAATTTTTGTATTTAAAATTTTCTACACTATGTACATTTAAAGTCAAGGAAAAAATATTTTTTAAAGTGACTTAAGACACAACTATTTCTAATACTGAGCCCAGAATTAAATTTTTTTTGGTCCTTTATATAATAAACAATGGCCTTATCAATATCTCTACAATAAATTTAGCACTAAGTTCTAAAATCCATTCCTGAGGACAAACTATGACAAAATACTGCCCCCTAAATTCTGTCTAGTTGCATAGCTAGTTCCCTGCTGGTCTGGCTTAAGCTAGGGATCCATTTTATAGTAGCTTGAAGAAAAGATGGATTATAGGTAAATGGGAGTTCCCACCACAGCTATCTGAACCAATCTCTTTTTGAGTTGTTTTTCATTGTCTTGCTTCTTCACCACATTGATTTTCATTTTATTTTATCGTGTATCATTGGTGTTTGTGTAAGCTGTACCAAGTGCTTTTTGTACCACGGCGAGATACTAACCAAGGAGATCTTCATCAAACTTGCTGGGACATAGCTCTTCTGTGGTGCTAGAGAAGCATGGAGCTGTACAGGTTAGCAATCTTTAGTGCTTAAGAAAGAAGTAATACCGTCTCATTAAAATGAAAGAACTTGACAAGGATTTATAGCTAAACCAAGGGCCAAAGGAATGCCTTCAAGAAGTTTTACAACTGCTCCAGTACAGACAAAACGATAGTCAGTCAAGGCCCAGAATTCTACTCTATAGAGAAAGGCAGAATGAGGTAACTAGGTAATTCATAGTTTAGAATTGTAGACTCTAAGCAAAATAAATATTGGAGGAATGCTAACAAAATTAAGTAGGTTTCAGGAAAGTTTAACTCTATAAGTTCTTGTGGTAGTTATTAAACTGTAAGGTCAGTAATAAAACCATATTATCTGCATAAGAGCCCGTTCACCTTTCATTGCTGGGAGTAGAGGAAGGGGAGCAGTTATCAACCCCCTCCAAAAATGGTATTAAATCAATAAGCTACAATTTTAAGAAGAGAGTGGATGGGGCAAAATACTATTTAACACCCCCTCCTCCACCAAAAAATTTAAAACTATACTGTATTTCATTCATGCACATTCCCCAATAATTGATTCCTGTCAAAGGCTAAGGAAAAATTAACAAAAACCATAAACCATTTACATTATTCCCAGCAGGAACTGAGAATCACTAAACACCATTTAGCTATAAATTTTTATGCTGAGATTTTGTATGTTGACCAAACTAATAAATTATGACATCCAAAATATTGATGAATCTTTTAAGTGAAACATTCATTGCAGGGGGCCCCAAAATTAACCTAACTAATGAAGACAGGGAACAGATGGCTCAAGGGGTATGTAGAGAAAAAAAAGGAAAATGAGAAAACCCAATAGAGAATTGAGGAAAGTTTCAAAAGCCCTAGGCAGAGGGTGAGCTTAGCTGGTCAGAACCAACGGCTGCTGTAAGATTAGGAAGAGGTCGAGAACTAGAGACTTGGACTGACCATGCCATTAGCATTAGCTGCTTTAAGCACCTGCTTTACGGTAACGTTCAGTAAAAAGGTAATAAAGCTAAAATACAGGGAATTTTACCAAAGGACAGATAACTTTCCTCCCGTTAGCTTGTTCTTTCAGATCCGGCACATACGTAAATAAATATAAACTAGAATCTTGCATATTTATTGGGCTGTGCAAGTAAAACAGGCAGCAAGGCAACAGCCAGTGAGGCAGCTTGTGCGTGTTTATGTCAGTCAACATTTCAATCCGGCTTTCTCAAAACTGGGGCAGGATTCTTTTAACTTAACACCTTTCCCCTTCTCTCAGGTCACTTTAAGCACAATATGCCTTGAGTAACGATGAACAGATGCCTGTTGTTATTTTTTTTCCTGGAGACACTCAGATGTTCGTTCACTCATTAAAATCAATTTCACATTATTAGTACTAAAGTAAAATTATTTTCTTCTTCTCTGCCATGATCTACCATCAGCATATCACCATAGCAACATAAAAAAAAGTGGTTTTTAAAAAACCATTTCTGCACTTTTTGTCCCCTCTAATGAAAAAGTAGTCTCAAAATGATTTTCCTAAGCCACAAAAAAGGACTTAAACAGGGTCATTTGTCATTCCCTTTATTCAGACACTTGAGTGTACCACTCCCCCCACAGGGCTAGAAAAGGTCTACTCTACATTTCGTTCTTCACAGTACAGAAAAACCCCATCATCCCCCAAGTCCATAGACAAAGGAAAAATTTTAGGGCACGTTTTATCTGTAGCTGAGACAACCGCCCAGTCAGCAATGCCTCAGCCACAAGATGCCAATCTCCTATCTCTACCCCTTCTCTCCATTTTTTAAAGATCTGTAAGATTTAAAATCTCTGTTTAAGAGAAATCAAGTGACCCACGTGTTAATTTATATCTAAATCTAAAAATAAATAATGAGGGTCTTTAAAACAGGACGACTTTCTCTGGATTATAAAATGGCTAGACCAGCTATGAGTGAAATGAGAGGTGATGAGGTACTGTGCAGCGGGCAGATTCTCCTCCCTTGAAATCTCTTCATGGTTCAGACAATTCAGTAGTAATAAGTATTAAAAAGCCCTCAGCTTGGACACACCTCAGGTGAAAAGCATGCGCAATGACCCACAAAGCGAGATGCTAATTACACACTTGGCTTTTGAAAAACTGAAACGAAGACTGGGTGGCCCAACCTAAATGACAGCATGAAACTTAGAGGCTTAATTAAAATAAAGTTAACACCAAATATAGATTCCTCAACCTGGAGTTACTTTGGAGAGAAGCCATGAGAGGCTGGATCAGTCCTCAAATTCAAGCTAAGGGTGGCTCTTCTTTCTCTCCAACGTAAAACAGCAAGTGCACCTGTGAGGTGGGATTGAGTTCCCTCTCAACTTTGAAGCAAGAAGCAGAGAAACAGAAGGCCAACCAAAGTCAATTTAAACAGGCCTCACAAAGGAGAAAAATCTGTTGGCGGTCTTATAAACACCACCACTCAGATGAGCAAAGAAAGGAAACAGGGCAACGGCCTTTTTCGGGGGAAATCCATCAAGATGCTTCGAGATTCTCAGCTGAAAGAGTTCAGCCTCCACCCACAGATGACTATACACCAGACGTATCCCAACAGGACACTCCATGACAGTTCCTCACAACTTGGAACCGAGGTGAGCAGCCGACACGCAGCCTCCCCCGCCCTGTCGAACTGCCGCTGGAGCCTCTCTGCCGGCCCTTGCTCCCTGCGGCTCTGATCCCGGGCAGTGGGTTCTGGGTCATTACCGCCACGCACGATTCAGGAGCTTCACCTGTGCCAGTCTCTTAGTGATCATGGTGGCAAAAACCAGGCCAAAGAGGACACTGCTAATTAACACGTAGTCATAGTCATCCTTCAGGACATCGAACTGTTTGGATGGGTAGACTCGTGTCTGGTAAATGTCCAAACCATAGGCCACAACCTGGAAGGCAGAGGGCATGAGAAATACATAAGAAAGGCAGCCGGTGATCCGCCACAACCTCACACTTGGGTAAGAAAGGAAATGGAATCTTCAGCTGTTTTCCCAAGGGTGAAACCAAGAGCAGCTGTTACACAGGGTGGCTGTGGGCTATACTCACCAAACAAGTGGACTCCAGGCCTGAGGGAGCGGTGTAGATACCTCGCATCCGAGAAACTGTCTGGTTATAGTTGATGAATCGCTCTGCATGAATCTGGACATCTGGAGAATACGGTATTAGGTTCTCCTCTCTGTAAAACATCGGCCGGGACCAGCATTCAAAATGCTGTAAGGAGATCCCTCGGCTGCCCCTTCCGAGTCCTGGGAGCTTTCCAGGCCATATATCTAGCCTCACATCTTCCTTTCGAAGTCTACCTGCTCCGGGTAGTTAAAAATTTAGCAGCTAAATGTTAAGAAGGCTGCAAGAAAGCAAGCTGTGTGGACACCAAAACAGAGATCTGGATTCCTACCTCGTTCTAAAATTAAAAACAAAAACCATACAGACAGCCAGTACTGCACACCAAGGGAGGCCAGTCAGAACCATTTTAAAACCAAAACATTGAGCCACTAGGCCAACTGCGGCTCTCTAGCCCAGAGTGCCTCTACCTACAGTCCTTGTGAAAACCGTAGTAGCATCCCATGTCTTTTCCACAGCTTAAACACCCTTCTCCTGCACCCCCTTCTCCACTCTCACTCTCTCTCCCCACCTCTAAACCATGCTCCTCTTGCCCATCCTCATGTGCAAAGACAGATCTACTGTCTTCTCATGTTGCCCACAGTTCCTCAGGCCCCTAAGGGAAGAGAATTTGGAATGGAGGTGAGAAAATATGCAGGGATGATGGCTGGAAGGTGACAAGCTATTGACTTCCCCATATGACCCAGCCCCCAGTATGTCCCCAACCTCATTTCCTAGTGTTCCCCACTGGCCTCGGGCCCTCCCTCCAACTCCCCAGGTGTGCTCTCAGGGCATTCGCACTGGTGTTCCCACTGCCTGAAAAGTTCTCCCTCAGACATCCACAAGGCTGGCTTCTTACCTCCTTCAGGTCTTTACTCAAAGTCACCGTTTCAGAGGGGCTTTCACAGGCCACCCTCTCCAAGTTCAACTGCAAACCCTTCCCCCAAACCTTCATAGCTTGTCCTTTCTTTTTTTTTCTTAGGATTTATGAGTACCTAATGATTTATTGTCAGAGTTGCCCACTGCTATATCCCTGGCCCTTAGTACAGCAGAACAGCATGCAGCAGACTGAGGGCCCAACTCAATCAACAGGTGAAGTTCCTTAAGGTTAGCACCTCCGCAGGGTCTCACCTGCTTTGTTCTGTTGGGATCTCAGGACGGCGGGGATCCAGCAAGGCCTTAGGAAGAGAAAGAATTGCTCCGGAAGGAAGCCCAACTGCACAGAAAGAAGTGAAAGGGCTGTTCGCACCGATCTAATCCCGGATTAGACTAATCACAAAATGTCATTATCACAGAAACTTAAAATGGGGTTTAAAACCAAAAAATGCATCAATGAGACTCCCTTAAATGGCCAAAAATGATAATCCAAATAATAGGCATGGGTCTGAATGAAGGTTCCTACTTTTGAAAATACTGGTTTCCTCACACATCCTGAGATATCAGAAAATAAAGTTCTCAAATCAAGACATGGGCGATGATGACAGAGAAGGGCACAGAAGGCCACTTAGATCTCTTCACCCCTCTCCTTTCCCTCCCTCCAGTACCACCTGCCCCAACCAAGCGTGTCTCCTTCCCATTAGCCAAACAAGCCGTGTGCACTGCTGCTGCAGTGAGGGGGCGGGGGGTGGGGGGCAGAGGGCAGGACGGCCTGCTGGTCTCAGGACTGGTGGGGATTCAGCCTGGGAAACTCCTGAGAGGGCTTCCTCCTATCTCAGAATACAATAGCAGCACCAAGTGCCTATCGAAGCTCAGAGTCCCAAACATCTTTGGCAAAATCAACCAGACAGAGCAGCTTATCAGACAACCACTAAGTCCTGAGCTCAGACTAAGGAAGAGACCCTAAACCATGCCAGTTTCTGCAGCGTCAGGACAGGCCACCTGTTAGAAATGATATCAGGGCTCAACTTTCTCAGTAAGGTAAAAATGCAGAACTGAGAAATGAAGCAGTTCATCAGAAATGAGAACTGAGATATGGCATCTTTCATGTACGGCAAGGCCAGACTAAGGAACTTTTTCTGCTGAAATGAAGCCCTCCTCGCTAACCTTCCTTTACAGTCAAATGTGGCTCTGCTGGCAGTGCATCCCCAGCTCTGTCCTTCAGTGTGGCTACCTAATGGAACCCGGTCACCCTAGAGACCCTCCCTTCGTCACTCACTAAGCAGATGTCGGCTGGTGATGCCCCGCTCAGTGATGGTGACTTCCATGGCACTGATGGAGGAGGGGAAGATGTAGGATTGCTGGAGGACCTGGGGCAGCTGGGGACGGTCCAGGGAGCTGAAGGCGGTGGCGTTGTATTGCTCAGTGCCCTCGTAGAGCTCCAGCGCGGTGAACTCGTTGCGCCGGGCTTTGGTATTCCAGTACTGATACTGCAGACAGAAGAGGGGGCAGCTGGGGTTTAGCTCCTGGTCCAGTTGGACAGGGGAATTTACATGAGAAGGCACCTTTCATTAGCTACACGCCCAGGCAAGAGAGGACCACCCAGCACCTGGTTTTTTTCCTTGCTAACAAGTTTACTAGCTTTCAGAGTAGTTTTCTCCAGGCTATGTAAAGTTTGCCACAAGCAAAAAAGGATTCTCAAGATTCTTGGAAGTCAGAATAATAGCTGACATTTGAGTGCTTACTTTGTGCCAAGCACTGTTCTAAACTAGACTAAAGGTGACTGTTACTATCTCTGCTTCACAAAAGATGCAACACAGAGAGCTTAAATAACTAATTCAAGGTCGTACAGTTAGGAAATGGAAGGGCTGGGATCAAACCCAGGCAGCCTGATTCCTGAGCCTAACCCCCAACCAGCACTCTATGCTGCCATCCAGGAGTTTTGGATCCTTTGAACACACAAAGCAGCAACTGGTTTCTTGAACAGGAGACAATGAAAGGATTTCAGATGCAGGGAGACCAGCCATACACTTGGGTTATGTTGTGTCCCTGACAGTGACACCAGTTGATCTGCAGCTCCTTACCACCACCCAGTTCTCGGAGTGCACGATGTGGACAGGGCCTCTGGCTTTCCTCTGAACAGAGGAGTGGATGATGCGCCCAGTGACGCCGTCCACAAGGAAGATGCCAATGAAGGTGCGCTCATGGTGTACATCTGTGCTCTCTGTCACCACGGCCAGCAAGTTGGGGTTCAGGCTCTGCGGGGGAGAGAAAGGCTCCCTCAGAACCACAATGGCACCTCAATCACTCCATACTCCACTGTAAGCCCTGGCTGGTGAGGCAGACCCAGAGCTCGGTGGCCTGGCAGAGGAATCGGGTTTTGTGGTCACAAGAGCTTCCTATTCAGAGTTCATCATCACTGCACTTGTTTAGTGTCCACTGGGTGCCATTCCAGGTACTTTGCCTACATCATTTCACTGAATCCCATAAACTTTGCTAAGTAGCTACTATTACCCACATTTCATAGATGAAATGTCTTAAAGCAGTTAAGCAACTTGCTCAACTCACAGATACAGCAAATGGTACCTCAAGATACAGTCCAGGTCCGCCCACTCACTGACCTAAGGACATTGCTCCAGCAACGCTACTTCTCTCCACCAGTGGCTCCCTATCACTCAATCAAGGGATGAGTCTCAGTTCTCACCTTAATTGACCTACTGGTACCATGTGAAATGGGATCACTCCCTTCTTGAAACACTTTCTCCACCTGGCATCCAAGACACCAGCTCCCTGGTGTTCCTTCAGCCTTACTGGCCACCACTTCTCAGTCTCTTCTGCAGGTTCCCCCTCACCTCTCAGATCTCGTCTGGGGACTCAGCCAGTCTCATGGCTTTCACACCATCTATGGCTGCTGGCAGTGCCCAACTTGACATGTCCAAACCTAGACTTCTCCCTGAACTTCAGACTTGATTAACAGACTGCCAGCTCATATTTCTTCTTAGATGTCTCATCTCAAACCTGACAAGCCCCAAACTGAATTCCTTCCACCCCTGATAAAATCTGCTCACCCCTCAGGCCTCTCCATACATCAGTGTCTTAGACCTGGAACCTCTGAGTCATCCCTGACTCCTTTCTCTCTCACATAGATACACATCCTATCCATCAACATATCCTATTGGCTCTACCTTCAAAAGTATCCAGAATCAGATACTTCCTCACCTTCTCAGCCAACCCAGTTTAAGCCGCCATCACCTCACCTGGATTACTACAATAGCCTAACTGTCTTCCTGCTCTTCTCCTCAGCCTGTGACAGCCTAATCTCAACACAGCAGGCCACGTGAGCCTCTTAAACCTGTCATTTTTGTCATTTCTCTGCTCAGAACTTCCCAGTGGCTCTTTACCTTACTCAAAATAAAGACTAGAGTGACGGCCTGTGATCTAGCCCTATCACCTCTCTGACCTCAGCAACCTAGACTCTCTTCCTTGCTGACCCTGTTCTAGTCACACTATCCTCCGTACTGTTTCTGGAACATTCAAGCATGCTCTGGCTTTTCTGTCTGGAAAGCTCTTCCCCTAATATCATATGACTCACCTCCTCATTCCAAGTTTCACTGAAGTGTCACTTTCTCAATGAGACCCTCCTGAGCCGCACAATTTTCATTGTATCCCCTTCCAATTCCACGCTCATTTTTCTATAGAACTGGTCACCCTCTAATATGCTATTTATTTTCTTTATTAGCCTCTTCCAAATACAATAAAAGCATTATGAGAACAGGAGATATTGTCTATTTTGTTCACTGATGTATCCCAGCGTCTAAAAGACTGCCTGGCATCCAGGTGGTACTCAAAAAAAATTTTTTAACAACTTCATTTCTGTGGTATTCCTTCTCCAAAACCCATAACCACAGTCTAACCGTAAGAATATCAGACAAACCAAAATTGAAAGACATTCTACAAAACACCTGACTAGTACTCTTCAAAACTGTCAAGGTCATGACAAATAAGGTTACAACTGAAAAGCTGTCAAAGACCAGAAAAAAAAAACAAACAGGCTTGACAACTAATTGCAATGTAGGATCCTGGATTGGATCCTGAGACAGAAAGGACAGTGATGGAAAAGCTGGTGGAACGCAGAGAGCAGAGCTGAGTTAATGGTCTTGCACTCGTGTTGGTTTCTTAGTTTAGACAGATGTACCATGGTCGGCTAGAGGAACTAGATGAGGATGTACGGGACTGCAGCTTGTCTGTAAATCTAAAATTAAGCCAAAAAAAATTTAAAAAAACACTAAACTAAAAAATTTGCATAACAAGTATGAATCCAAAAAGCCTTACTCTTAACTACTATTCTTCCAACCTATGAAAACACAAGTATTCTGCTAAATTTTACCTCATACAGATAAAATTACATAGGGAATATTTTTTCTAGTACAAGACAAGTCAAAACATACTTTAGAATTTGTACTGTTTTAGTGGTTCTGAACCAGTAAAACTGACTGCAGCCACGTGGGAGGCGTCATCAAAAGAGTTCAGGTTGACGGCACTAACGATGTCAACCGTGTGGCAGGCACCATTCTAATCACGTTACATGTTATCATTAATCTTCAAAATAATCCTATGACATCGTTACTACTATCCTCATTGTATTGGTGAAACAGAAGCCTGAGAAGCCTGAGCAGCTCGCCCACGATGAACAGCTGGCCTGCAGCAGAGCTGGGTCTCGACCAGGACGGTCCAGCCAGAGGCTGCGCGTGGCCTCTGCCAGGGGAAGCCACTTCTGCATCGAGTGCCTGGGTCGTGATACCCTGTTCTATTGCATCTCCTTCTCGAACTCAGCCTCTGCTGTGCCAGAGGGTGGAATTAGTGTCCATTACCACAGTGACTGCTTTCTCTCATAGGACAGTGCTACAGCCCACTAGTTACCACTCCATCTCCCTCCCTTTACCACTAACTAGAGTGCTGATCACACAGATGGAGTTTCTGATGGATCAACTACAGTTTAATGCCAGAAAGTTCTATCAGTGCTACCACTAATAATACAGCAGCTAACATTTATCGGGAAGTGGCCATAAGCCAGACACTAGGCTAAGCAGGAGTGTCTCATGTGATTATCACCACCACCCTAGAAGGGTGGTACACTATGCACATTTCACAGACAATAAATAAGGGCTCAAAGGAATTAAATGACTCGCTGAAGGTCATGTATCTACCAAATCCTAGAACTAGAACTTAAACCCTTGATTTTCTGCTCTACGCCAGACTGCAGTGCTGTACCTTATAGAGCACGCTGCGGTCCCCCATCACACGGCCCTGGGAATGAACGTGCTCGCTACTGCGCTTCCCCTTCACCTTGACAATACGCTGTACTTCCGGAGGAATGGTCAGCTCCCAGCTCAGTTCAGTGGTGAGATCCTAGAGCAAGGGCAAAACAGCCAGCTGGTAATCAGAAGGGTACACCTAGACCAGAGACAGCTGCAGCCAGACACATCCTACAGTTCATTATCTGGGGCCTCTGTGCTGTAAAAAAACAGATCAGAGCTCCCAGAAAAACAGCACCAAAGATCCAGTTTGTGAAGAAGTTTTGGAACTCTCAATTTGATTAAGAAAAATACTACAGCAAGAAAGCAGAGGACTATTCAATAGTACCCCATTGTTTATCTGAGTAGGAAATATCCACATTCCTGTACACTGGGCCAGCCATGATTTACTGAGCTGTGTCCGAGCTCTGCACCTCTATGCTACAGCACCTCTCCAAAGGCCCTATGGGACAGGACGGAAGGGCTGTCTGGTGAGTACACGCCACAAATTACTCCTCTATGCAGCCCAGGAGCTTCTGAACCTCCGAGCTGGACTTCAGAGCCAGTGTGCATCACTATTTGCAAGAGTTGGACTCAAGTATGTCAGGATCAGAGCAAATTGATCCCATTTCCAGAAATAAAATTCAAAGCACACACTCTATCAAGAGTGGATTAATAATGTTATCTTTGTATAGAAAGTACTATTACTCAACCCCCAACCCCACCTGCCACCCTCCTCAAAATAGAGAAAAATGACCCTTCTCTCTACTACGGAAAAGAAATGTAAAATGATAGCTCCATGGAAGCAGAGACTCTGTCTATCGTTCACTGCTCTTTTCAGAGCATCTAGAACCATGCCTGCCGAGTAGAAGCTGCTCAGTAAATATGAAAATGATTTTGAATCAGGTATCAGGACTCTGCTGATCTAAATTTACAACAGAATAAATAGTAAAATTCACTTCTTAGCCAAATCGCCAGGAAACACCCACATCCCTCCTGCAAAGGGTCCTGCCAGGATGCCCTCTTCCTTACCTTTCGAAGTCGATATCCACACAGCCGTCCCTGTTCTGCATCCACCAAATAGAAGAAGATGGAAGGGGCCAGCTCATGTAGCTGTCGCAAGACATTCCGGGTGGCTGGGAATGCTGTGACCTTGAAAACCCCAGAAAGTCCAAGAAAATAGTTAAAGGAAAAGGTCAGGAATGTCTGAGCAGTTTCTCAATACTTATTACTACTTCCCATCAAAGAGAGCCTAAGTAAGAATAAAACAGCAAATCTTAGGAGAATTGAAGTCTACTGAACTCGGTTAGGGCTTAGATTTAGTTCTGTTAAGACTAAGTTTCCACAAGTGCAGAAAAGTAATCGAGTCACTCAGAGATGCCCTTCAAGCTCAAATGTGCGCTGTGAACAGCTCCCATCTCTGGTACACTGACTGCTGTCTGACCACCCCGCCCCTACGCCCGACTCCACCTGAATGTTCTCCAGCCACTCTGAAGATGTCATACCTTGTACTCATCATCTATCAACAGCAGCACCTTGGCATAGTCTTGATCCATGATGGGGAGAAGCAAAGACTGCAAGATGGGGCGCTTCAGCACTGGGGGAGCCACCTGACTCCACTTCCCAAAAATGGGATTGAAGACATAGAGAGAACTCATTCCTGTCTCCTGAAATAGGCAGTCAAACTGTCAGCCTCAACCAACATGAAAAGAATGCAAATCCCAGGGGTAAATCTGGAAAGCTGGGATTCAGTTCAACTGTGCCAGACTCCTTAGTCTTTGCCCTCTTTGTGGAAAACAGTCTTGGCTGAAGGAGAATGGTCCCTGAGACTCATGTGTCAAAAAGAAAACGGTCCCACTTCCTCTTGACCCCAAAGCTAATCAAGAACTGGACATGCTGAGGAAGAAATAAAACAGTCAAGAACCAATTCAGCAACCCCAAGGCAGCCATTCTAGCAGAATGTCTCCAAACCCCCTTTCTAACAACACAAGAACGAACCCACAAAAATACATCTAATTCTGGGAATCAGAGATATAAAGAGCTCTGTGTCCTGCTCTCCCTCATCTAGAGATGAGAAAATAGCCG
>NW_011889156.1:0-5179 GCF_000151845.1 Pteropus vampyrus
GCCGCTACGGCCTTTGGTCCGGCAAGGCCCGGAATGGTTAAGCGCAAAAGTTGCGGGTGCCGCGGTGTTCGCCCAAGCCCCTGTGCCCCCTTGGGGCCGAATTTAAAGGGACCGAAATTTGATGTGCTTCTTCCACTTGCAAACCCTGGGAAATCTTGCCGAGTTTGAAACCTCCGGAGGAAATTTCACTGCCGAGTTAAATAAAGCAATCGATGCTCATTCTAACATCCACACTCAGGCACTTAAATTCGAACTGAGGGAACTACTCCTGACAACCGGATTTGGGTGGTAAAGGAGCACAATTACGTTAACGACTTTTTAAATTCTAAAAAAATAAAAATAAATCGCTTATTCCTAGAATCTGTGCCGTGCTGATGAATACAGGTCTTTGTTCTATGGAACACAAAAACCTTACCAGAAATAAGCCAAGGGTGTTTCTTTCCGCCTGCCATTTATTTTAAGAATAGAAAGGGCTGTGATTTAGATTTTCGCAGTCTGTACTGAGCACTTGCTGAAGCAGACAATGCAGTGCTAGGCTCCTGGATCATCTGAACAGGGTGCTACGAGCGTCAGCAGTCCTGCAGATATGCGAGATCACCAGCTCCCAGACTTAGAACACGGGAGCTGAAGTGTGTAGGTTAAAGGCAGAAGCGTGTAAGGAATGATTCTAAGCCACTTTGTAGACTACTGTTTAAAAAAACTAGCCTGAATCCAAAAACATGAAAGCTCTTCAACGACTATGCAGAACTGCAAATTGTCATCGATCTCTGCTGTCGAAACAGTATCCTAGGGATCCAACGTGGGCAAAGAGGACGGTCCAATTAGCCCCGCCTTTGGAGACTGTGAAAAGTATTATGCTCACAGCTTCGAATTCCAAGCCAAAGTAAAATCCAACTTTCTGTAAAGAATCGAGACCTGGATCTATCTCAGATGTGTATCCAACCTTCCCAGGGCTTTATTTAGTACAGTGAGATGTCACTGTTTCAGTTGTTACTAGTCAGGCTGCTCAACGCATGTATGAAGAGCACGCGACGTGCCACGGTGGCCGGGCGGTTTTAGACTCCCGAGGTACCCAGCCCAGTGCAGGGGGTGGACAGGGAAACAAATCATGACAGTCTAGAGTTGGAGTAAGTGCCCTAAGAGACAGATGGACAGGATGGGATGGGAACAGAGAAAAATGCCAGCTCTGCCCTTTGCACGCATCGAGATGCCAAGAAAATCAATCAAGAAATTCTTAAGAGGGGCTTTAAAAAATAAACTTTTAAAACACTTTTCATATACGTCCATTATGTGAAGTATAAGGTAAATATGAGTAAAATCTAATACTTCTTTTGCCGTAATTAGAAATGGTCCTTTACTATTCTCAAGGGCAGGAACTTTCCCAGGGACCCCTCATTCCACAAACATTTGATTCTTCTAAGTTTAGTTACTTGAACGCATTAAGGAAGTCCACCCGTTTCTTTAAAAATTACTGTTTGCGTCTATGGTGTGCAAACATCATAGGTTTGCATCTCTATATGCCCTTTTTATATATTTTCATTGATACCTACTTAAAAGAATAAACCTTTATTAGCTTTCATTTTGTTCCAATGAAGTATGCAAAATCAAAAACGTGTATCTTGAAAATACTTAATCGGTCGAATGTGACACAAAGTTTTCATGAATAGAACAAATATGAAATATTATTTAAAATCTTTCCAAACACCCATGATTTCCGAATTTTCACTTATTCCGTCTTAATCTGTGATCGCAGATTACTGAGGTCTCACCGAACCAACTGTTGACAATGCAATGGCCAGTGACAAGGTCTCCAGCAAGATTCTGGCCACTCCACCAGCCTTGTGGCAGTTGTTACTTATTCAAATGTTATAGAGAAGGTTCACACCGTCAAGCAGAGATTTATCCTGGAAACACTTCCGTGGTGCTTACTGTTATGTTCTAATCTCTGTCCTAAGCATTTTACAAATATGATCGCATTTAATCCTCGTCTCAACGTAGATGCTGCTATGACGCCTGTCTGCAGAACGTGAGACGAGCAAGCTGAGTGTCCCTCCCCTTCCTTAAGGTATGCGACTGGCAGCACTCGGTGTGTTACCTAATACTGTGGGGAGAACGAGGGCTTATGTCTCCCAAAGCCAGGGATTATCACACATTTTTTCCTGCCCCCAACCTAATCGAGATCAATTATTCAATAACCTGAAGGATGAGGTGAAGTAAAAGTAGCACCTGCCTGCCCCCCTCGCCGTCTGGCAACGTTTACTGACTCTGTAAAGCAGTGACCACTGCAAACTGCTGAGAAATCTCCTGAGAGACAGAGGAAAAGCTGAGACCGAACGCAAAGGGCAGAGTTAGATGAGGAAACGAATTTAGAAACGACCGTGCTGACTCTAGGGGAAAGCCCCGTGAGCAGAGTTCACCTCCAAGGCCCTGGCCCCATTTCTCCTTTAAAACTACGTTAAAGATTCACGAGAGAATCCTTTCTGCCCGGGGACATCAAACATCTGATCGTTAACGCGTGACCTCTTGTTTCCCCATCTGTGACAATCTTGTTTTAATCCGTTACAGAGAATAGAAAAATCACGAGTGTAGGCATACCACCAAGATAAACAGGAAGCCGATCTTTGAGTTCTGGGAAAAGCAACTAAAACTCTGGGCCATTTCCTAACCGTAGTGCTGGGACACGCGCAAGTCACTGTCGTCGGGACCAGCACCTGCTCTTCTCTGTACTGGGGGTTCTGCCAGATGCACACATGAGCCGTGTGCTTCCCCACGTACGTGGAAAAAAGCTGTACTGTCTACTAAGGTCGTTTCCCTGTGAAACAAAACATTTAAATAGACTTTCTCCACATTCAGAGAAATTTCTCTGTCATCCGACTTTATCAGCTTATGATTGAAAATCTACCCACTAATCCAGTTAAAAACAGATCATCTCAAGAAATAGAAAGTTTTACAACCATTTCACATTATAGTGGATTCTTTTATCATTCACGAACATGGGATGCTACATATACTATGTGCTAATGTAATTACACTCTGAGTTTTTCCATCTAACACTGATCCGACTTTTAGTGAAGTCCCAGTCTAACTTATACCAAACCAGGTTGGAGACAGCTAAATAAGTTTTTCTGTAACTTTTTTCGGTGATACACAAAAATGAAGTTAACAGTATATGCTCAACCTCAACCCTAATTAATTCAACAATTATCAACATTTTACATTCGTATCCTCTCCAATTTTGCCTTTTTAATAAATTCGTATGGAGATATAATTGACATATGGCACTGTACTAATTGTAGGCGCGTAACGATGATTTGATGTACGTAAATACTGCGAAAAAGTTGCCATCCATTACTTTACATTTTTTTGAGACTTAATCTTAGCAACATTGGCATAGAGAGCACAGTTTATTAAGTGTAGTCGCTACTTCCCCGAGACTTATTTCTCTTACAACTCGAAGTTTGTAACTTTTGACCCGCTTCATCCATTTCAGCCCCTACCTCCACCCCCACCCCCTGCCAACCACAAATCTGTTTTCGGGATCTGTGAGTTTGGCTTTTTTAGATTCTACGTCTAAGTAAGATCGAATGGTGTTTGTCTTTCTCTGACTTATTTCACTTAGCAGAATACCCTCAAGGGCCATCCATGTTGTTGCAAATGGTAGGATTTCCTTGTTTCTCGCGGGTAAATACTATCCCACTGTACACAGGTACCACGTCTTCCTTATCCGTTCATTCGTGGACAGGCACTTAGGATACGTCTCGGCTACTGAGAATCGTGCTGTAGTGAACATCGGTGTGCAGATATCTCTTCAAGCTACTGATTTTGATTCGTCTGCATGCATACCCAGGAGTGGGATTGCTGGACCATATGGTAGATGGATTTTAATTTTTTTGAGAAACTGCCATACGATTTTCCGTAACAGCCATACCAATCTCCATTACAATCAAAGTTTCCTTTTCTTCACATCCTCACTAACATTTATCTCTTTTCTTTTTGGTAACTGCTATTCTAACATGTGTGAGGGGATATCTCACTGAGGTTTTGATTTGCTTTTTCCTGATGAGTGATGCTGAGCATCTTTTCATGTACCCGTTGGCCGTTTGTATGTCTTCTTTGGAAAAAAATCCTTATTCAGGTCCTTTGTGCATTTTTAGATTGGATTATTTACTATCGTAAATATGGGTTGCAAATATTTCCTTCCATTTTGTAAGCAGACTTTTCAATTTAATTATTCTTTCCTTTGCTGTGCAGGAACTTTTTAGTTTAATGCAGTTTATTTTAGTTTTTGTTGCCTGTGTTTTTGGTGACTTATCCAAGAAATCAAGGCTGTTTCCCCTGTGTTTTCTTCAAGGAGTTTTATGGTTTTGGGTCTTACACTTAAAATCTTTGATCTATTTCAAGTTAATTTTTGTGCGTGGTGAAAGATAAGGGTACAGTTTCATATTTTTGCATGTGCATATCCAGTTTTCACAGCACCATTTGTTGAAGAGACCGGGCATTCCTCATCGTGTGTTCTTGGCGACTGTGTCAAAAATTACTTGACTATATACGTGGGGGTTTACTTCTGGACTCTATTTTGTTCCAGTGATCTATGTGCCCATTTTTATGCCAGTACCATACTGTTTTGATTACTACAGTTTTTTAATATAGCTTGAAATCAGGTATTGTGATGCCTTTTGGTGGTGGAGGGTGGGGGGGAGGGCTATTCAGGGTCTTTCATGGTTCCACACAAATATTAGGATCTTTTTTCTATTTCTGTGAAAAAATGCCATCGGAATTTTTATCAGGATTACACTGTAGATAATTTTGAGTAATATGGGCATCTTCACCAATTCTTCCAAGAACACAAACTGTCATTTCAGTTACCCATGTCTTCTTCGATCTGTCTCATCAATGTCTTATAGTTTTCAGTGTATAGGTCTTTCATTTCCTTGGTTAAAATTACTCCTAAGTATTGGATTATTTTCAATGTTATTGTAAATATGATTGCTTTCTTAATTTCTATTCCGGATAGTTTGTTGTTAGTGTACAGAAGTGCAACTGATTTCTGCATGTCGATTTTGTATTCTGCAACTTTACTGAGTTACTTGATTAACTCTAAGTTTTTTGATGGAATCTTTAGGGTTTTCTATATAAAACATGTCACCTCTGAACAGAAAATTTTACTTCTTCCTTTCCA
>NW_011889156.1:6251-8421 GCF_000151845.1 Pteropus vampyrus
TATTAAATCATCATGCTGTGCACCTTAAATACATACATTTTTATTTGTCAGTTTTACCTCAATAAAGCTGGGGAAAAAAATGTGGTATATGCACACAATGGATTATCATCCCGCCTTAAAAAGGAAGGAAATTCTGGATATGCTACGAAATGGATGAACTCTGAGGATATTATGCTAAGTAAAATAAGGCCATGAGCAAAGGACAGACACTGCGCGATTCTACTTATATGAGGATTCGAAAGTAGTGAAACTCATAGAAACAGAGAAAGGCACTGGGGGTGGGGACAGGCAGGGAATGATTGCTCAGCGGTGAGGAGTTTTCATGCAGGACGGGGTGGCCTCTGTAGATCTGTCACCCAACAACGTGCATGTGGGTGACGGTATTGTACTGCACCCTCGAACACTGTTGGTGGAGTAAGTTTTGTTATGTGGGGTTGTCTGTTTCTTTGTTTTTGCCACAATAAAAAAATTAAGGATCCAGGACTTGTTGGGTTCAGAAACAACACAGTTTCTTATTTTCTGACTCTCCGAGTGAAAAACAATGGTAAAATTAGGAAATGACTTTTAGGCAGAGATCGAATCAAGTACACTGTCAAGAAAACGTGTTCTGGACGTGAAGCCAGGAGTGTGACTGTAAAACTCTTTGTTAAGATCTCAGAAAGATTTAAGGGGTGCATCACAGACCCTTTCAAAAAGACAAGAGTCTCTTTTAGAATCTTAAAAGCATGGGTTGGGGATCTGCTGTAGCAAACAAAGAATCTGAGTTCAAAGAATCTGAATCCCACAGCAGCCTTACAGGGAGGCCGAGGTAAAAAGTGCTTATCTTTGTGACATTTGTGGGTGTGGCTTCCGTTGAATGTAATAAACCCCAATAAGAGTCTTAGGAAACCCACCATGCTTTTTAGAGAATTACACCGATGAAAACATCCCCAACGCGGTTTCAGAGGAACAGAGACATTACAAAACGAAAGGTCTCTGTATCTCTGAACTACTTTACAAGCAGGAAGCAATCTAAAAAACCAAACCAAACAAAAACTACTCGGCTCCAAAGACCAGCTACTTCTTACAGAAAAGAAAGGATGACTCGAATAGAACTTGCGAAAATAGTAGTTTCCACATACCCTTCACCCAGCTCTCACCGATGATGACATATTACATACAAAGAAGCATAATTATCAAATTTAGGAAACCCGCATCGGTGCAACGCTATTAACTAAACTACAAACCTTATTTGGGTTTCGGCGGTGTTGACATTTTGCATAAAGTATCTTTTTGACCTCTCTGTGACCCGAGGCATAACTCTTGTAAACAATATACAAAGTCTTGCTTTCTGTCCACCCGCTCTCTGCCTTTGAAGAGTTTGTTCCATTTACATTTAATGTAATTACTGATATGCTTGGGTTTAAGTCCCTGTCTTGTTATTTGGTTATCTTCCCATTTGTTCTCTGTTTCTCTATTGCTCCTGTCCTTCCTTCTTTTTGTGGGACTAATCTATTATTTTAACTCATCTATTCATTTTCAGTGTTATATCCCTCTTTGTATTATTTTTAGAGGTCGCATTAGATTTCGATAAGTATTTTTCAGTTACCACAATCTATCTTCAAATAAGAGACTTACGACCTTATACTCTCATTCACTCATGGCTACTCTTTGTCTTATCTTGTATTTTCATTCTACCATAAATCCTACAATGCATTAATTTTTAAAATATCAATGATTTTTAAAAGAAAAATGAAAAAACATGTAAAATATAAAATTTTTTAGAAGTTTTTTTCAACCACATATTTACTCTTTCTAGTGCTCTCCATCCCTTCCGGTATACATTGAATTTTCTCTTTAGCTTGAAAAACTTGTAATACAGGTCTGCTGGAGATAAATTCTCTCCACTGTTGTCCTTCTGAAAATGTCTTTATTTTGCCCTGATTTTTGAAAGACGTTTTCACTGGATATAGAATTATACATTAAGTTTTTTTCTTTCAGCATTTTATCTTTTATTTTCATCTAGTCACCGTTATTTTTGTGAGGTCAGCCATCTTTTCCTGTATTTAATGTGCTTTTTTCCCCTCCAACTGCTTTTTATAGTTTATCTTTATCTTTCACATTTTTGATAATAATATACCTAGATTTTTATTTTGGGGTTTGCTCAACTTCTTGTATTTATAAGCTGATG
>NW_011889156.1:8471-10842 GCF_000151845.1 Pteropus vampyrus
CAGGTCGGAGAGATGAGGAGGGGCAAGCGGAACAGGGACGGGGGCGGTGGCGCCCTGCAAGCTAAGAGATGCAAGTGATTCGAGGAGGAGAAAGTGACTGTGACAAAGCGGCTGAGGAGGTGAGTACAGCGAGGACTGAGAAGAGATGGACAGCTTTGCAGAAGCGGACGCTACTGGTGACTCCGGGCGAGAGAGTCAGTGCCCGCTCAGTACGGGACTGGGCGGTGGTTAAAGCCGGGGGTGGAATCGAGCGGGCCGTTTTTTGAAACATGGGAGAAAGCCTATGTGCAGATACGGATGATCTAGGGAATCCTTCTAAGAATGCCGAGCAGAGACCCGTGAACTTCCCTGACACCTCGGGATGACAGGAGAAGCAGCAGGAGGGAGCCAAAGTGCAAGTCATCTCCTGAGGCCGGCCACGGTCGGCTCCCGAGACGCTGTGGCTTGGGTTGCGGTGGGTGATTAAGATTCCCACACAATTAATCAGACGCACTGGCTGCAGAGCCGCGACAGGCGACGCAATGCTCGTCTGCAGCTATTACTTCTGCAGCTGTGTCTGAGACGACGCAGACAGGCCCGCATTTCACCTGCCCGGGGGTCACACACGTTACTCCAGTGGGGGGCGCGTGGTGTACAGTGGGTATACGTAACGTGTATATGTGTGGCGTATAGTGAATATACGCGACGTGTGTATACGTGCTACACAGTATATATGCATACTGTATATATGGTATATATATATGGTATATAGTGATATACGTGTATATACAGCTATAATGTACTATAGCAATGTGCAATGTCATTTACAAAGCTATCTGTACAGACACACACTACACATATATAACACCATTATGGTAACGTAGAATGGCCTTCAGTTACAGTATACCTATATACACGTGTGTGCACACACACACACACACACGTACAGACATGTAGTTGGTGCTACATATGGGACACTGCTGTACGTACGGCATAACTAATTGAAAACTCCCAAGTTCCTTTCCAGGTTAATAGTCCTTGAGCTTATCGCACTACATAAAACAAATAGGCTGCTTATTAGAATGACAGATGATGATGTACGCTCCCTGGGGAACGGCAGGACAGCGGAGTCACAGGGTGGGGAGGGCCAGGGCGCGCCCGGCCGGCCGCGGTCGCAGTGCGAATCGGCAGGAGCAGAAAGGGCGCCGGGAGCTCGCAGAAGGGGCGCGTCCAATACATTCACGAGGACCAGGGAAGGTTTGGGACGCGTGGACCCCAGGGACGTGGTGCGGTTCGCTCTGCCCGCTCACAACGACCTTTCCTCAGCGAGCTGCCATCCTGCTTTCTGCACCGGGGCCGACAGTCGCATGTCCCCTACTCACATTCCTTGTTGATTTTCAGCGTAACTTAAAAAGACTTGTGTCGGCCTGGGCACTGTGCGTTTGTGGCTTCTTAGAGCCAAATGTGAATTATCGAGGCACAGTATAAATAAGTTATATAGTCACAGCGCCTCATTTATATAGTATTGCACACAATCACAAGAATTCAGTATTATGTCGAAGTCACTGTAACCTGACAAACTCCAGAAAATTATCATCGGCCTATATCGAAAAATTCACGAAATTATTGATGTGTGGCCAACACAGTTCAGGCAATTTGCATCTACTCACGCCAGTTAAGTCTCACGACTGCTTTGAAGTAAGCATCGCTGCACTGTCACCGTGGTTAGGGACAGATGATGACAAGTTTGATAACGAGGCATGGTGGTCGGTAAATCAGAGAAGGCGGTACCCCCGTGGCTGACACAGTGACACAGTGAGGGGTGCCTGGGGAGGCCCCGAGAGCGGAGTCTGAGGCTGAAGGGTTAAGACGTCCGCAAGACAGAAAAGCGGTGGGAGCCACACGCCCTTGGGAGCGCGTCAGACAGGAAGCCTCGGGCCGGGCTTCTGCTGCCGTCTGATCTGACCGCGGCGCTTGGCTGCAGATGAAGCGTTCCGAGCGGGAGCCGCCGTCGGGACTTCCAGCCCCGCCGGAGGCCCAGCCTTGATGTCCCGCAGGCCTCCAGACTCGAAAAGCTTGAAATAGCTCACTTCCCCCCAGCCTTCCCTTTCGTTTCGAGCCTCTGCTGATCTTGCTGTTGTCTGAGATGGACGCACCAGTCACCGCTGGCTTTTTCTTGTTTATCGTCCACATCTGTGAGGTTGCCACACAAGTCGTAGCAACGAAAGGGCTGTCCGCCACCTTCCTCGGTGTCCCGCCCCCTCCGGTACCTGGTGCAGCGTAGGGCTGCACACGTAAACGAGGACGTGGCTCGGCTGACCCACACGGGGACCGTGATGCCAGCGTGGTTGACACGACAGCACGGGGGGTGGGGGTGGGTGGGGGGCAGCGA
>NW_011889156.1:10892-11610 GCF_000151845.1 Pteropus vampyrus
TTTATAGTTTATCTTTATCTTTCACATTTTTGATAATAATATACCTAGATTTTTATTTTGGGGTTTGCTCAACTTCTTGTATTTATAAGCTGATGGCTTTCATCAAATTTATAACATTATTAGGCATTATCTCTTTGTATATATTTTTCTCCATTCTCTCTCCTCCTTCTGAGACTTCACCCATACATTGAGCGATCTGACATTGTTCCACAAATCTCGGACACTCCGTTATTTTTTTTTTAACTATTTTTTTCTCATCGTAGGCACTTTCTATTGTCTTGTATTCAAGTTTATTGACCTTTTTTCCTTTTTTTTCTTCTTTTGCTGTCTGGTTTGCCGTTAGTCTAATAAATTCTTTTTTGATATCACAATTTTGATTTCTAACTTTTCCATTTGGTTCTTTTTATAACAGATTCCATGCCTCTGCTAAATTTCACTATCTTCGCATGCATATTGGCCACTTTTTCTGTTAGATCCTTTAGCATTTTAACATAGTTATTTTAAAGTTTTTGTCTAATCATTCCAACATTAGGGTCAACTTTGAGTCTGTTTCCATTTATTTCCTTCCTTTTATTTTCATGGGTCACATTTCTTGTTTCTTCATGTCTTATAATTTTTGACTACATACTGGGTGATACGTATTATAAAACACTAACAAATGAAGTAAATAATATCTCCTTCTAGAAAAGTCCATGCCCATTTTGTGTGGAGCCACTCG
>NW_011889156.1:11660-14938 GCF_000151845.1 Pteropus vampyrus
CCTTCCTCGGTGTCCCGCCCCCTCCGGTACCTGGTGCAGCGTAGGGCTGCACACGTAAACGAGGACGTGGCTCGGCTGACCCACACGGGGACCGTGATGCCAGCGTGGTTGACACGACAGCACGGGGGGTGGGGGTGGGTGGGGGGCAGCGACGACGCGGGAACGCGAGATCGAAGGGGCTCCAGCCCGCTCAGGAAGGTCAGAAGCATCTCACCCGGTCAGGAGAGTGTCCTGCAGAACAATCAGGCCCCGGTCGGGCGGCCACTAGCCCCGTGAGCATCCAGTTCGCTCCGATGCCCCCGTCTTCCGCCCAGCGCTCCCCAGCTCGGCCACCCACACGTGGATCCCCAGGCTTCCCCTCCGCGCTTCACGCATGCAGCTTGAGCCGGGACGCACCTGACCGCCCCGGCTGCCCCAGGCCGCCACGCCCCCTCCCGACCATGGACTCACTTCTCAAACTACTAGCTCAGAACGTCTTTCTCAAGAGGCATAAGGACTGCTCAGGAGCCGAAACAGACAGAACTCAGGGGACCCAATCGGCAGGACAAGTCGGGCTCCTGAGGGCGCCGAAAGGGACCCTCCCCACACTGGCTCCACCCGCGTTTCCAGCCTCAGCCTCTGCCACCTCTGCCTTATACCCACACAACTTCCCACGAATGAGTGAAGTTCCTTCACGCTTGTGTTTCTCTTTATATATTTTTTTTCTGCTTTCGCTTTTTGTTTCTGCTTGGCAGAAACAAGAGACAGAGAGAGGAAATGAAGAGTTGCAATCGAAAGTAAGGAATTCGGACTCATACAACAAAAACCTGCAGCCTTGCTGAGGAACATGACATAGATTTCTACTAAACGTGTGTGAACCCCAGGGAAGACCGTATCTGCCAAGAACTCCCCACGGTTACCTGGGCCCAAATTCGTAACCAGTCTAGCAGCCGTTGCTGGCCTGTCCTGCACACTGCACATCAGGGAAAAGCCACAGACTGGGCCGCCAGCCTCCTGCCCCGCGTTCCCGCGGTCTGAGCCGACCTCGTCCGGGAGCTCCTGCTAGCGACTTCTGACCAACAGAACTGAGGCCTGCCCCGTCCAATTGGAAGTGTGGCTATGTCCTCATTTGCATCTTTCTCAACCAATCAGAGTGGCCCCATAACGACGGATCAGGCATGCGATTCCAACAAATCGGGACGCTTTTTGGACCAATCAAACTGTGTACATTTGTATTCCTTCTTTGCATGAAAATGGGCCATCAGGGACCGTCGAGGGGACTTTCTCAATATAACCAGGCTTCCCCTTTGGCCGAGGTCAGGAGGGGGGCATAATTTTCGGTTTTCACCAGAGGCTGCATTTCCCTGATTTGTACACTGTTCAACCGAATAAAGTTTTCCCTTTCACCCACCGCAGATTGGGGCCTCCTGGCACTGGATCGGTGGCGGAGACCTTTTGTGAACACGTGTTATGAAGACTTGAACAAATTCACATAGAGAAAATCAATGAGCTCAAAGTAACTTAATACAGCCTGATTATTCTGCCTCTACAGAGATAAAGAAAAAGTTATCCCATGAAAACATTGCTTAAAATAAAGACATCTCATGATGACAAACAGACCGTAGGACTGTTCGAGAAGTATACTGGAGGTCAACCTTCTTCCTGATCAAAGTCATGCCACGCACAATAGAGCTGAAGTTAAATTTGGTCTAGAGAGAAAGTCCAGCCAATCTGTGGGAAGGAACCTGGATCTGAACTTCAGATCTTTAGAGACACACCTACTGAACGTAGTGAAGAAAATTTGAAACTCCAGAAGATTTCAGTCAAGACCTAGGGATCTGATTAAAATTCGGAAAAAAATTTGTTTTATATACCTGGGATCATTTTGTCATTGTTTCAGCCAACTGGTTTAATGTGTTTTATAAGTATACGGTTTCATTTGTAGTTGAAGGTAACTGAGTGACAATTACCATATTGTCACACAAATACCGAACTGTGGTTCGTGATATGTGTGTTTCACACGGAACCACATGCTTTCTAATGTTTTTATACTCTTACCATGGAAGTCTGCTTTGAGTGTGCATCTTATTCTTTTTGAACGTGCACTTTATAAATGTAAAAGAATTGGGGGGAACAAAAAATGTACCTTTATTCCCCTTGTTGTTTTCCTTACTTATTCATTGTTTATACAGTAATAATTAGCTAAATAAAAAGATGTCTTGTGACAAAAAAATTCCGGAGGACAAACAAACAAAAAATGGGATGTTAAAGGCAAATATTTGAAGTAACCAATAAACAAAAATACAAACATCTCTGATGGAGGGACTTGGATTAAAGATACAACCCATGGCCTTAAAGAAGACAGCCCACACATGTTGAAAGATCTGCTGTCATGTTGAAACCAGGAAAGAATCTTAAGAAATGGATAAACTTTGAAAAGACAGAAATCTATACAGATCTATAAGCACTTATAAGGAACCCATTTCAGAAATATGAATGTGTCCCGAGTGAGGCAGAGAGAGAAGGTAAAGTTTAAAGTCCTGCTTCCTGTTTCCTGCTGGAGGGGAAAACTCAGGACCGAAGAGGGGACTGCAGGAGGAAGCGGCAGCCGGAATCAGAAGGCGCAGAGAGGACAGACCCCGTCAGCTCAGAAGTCTCACGAAGACACACAGAAACTCTTGTTAAGGAAAAGGAAACTAAACATTTTAATCACTTCGTTCTGAATCAGATGGCAAACACGGTATAACGCAAGAGAAATGTAAGGTGAAAATGAGTTAACAGACGACCGGTGCATCACTGGAATGAGGCGCTGAAGGATCAGAAAATGGGTCCGATTTATGTCCTGCGCGCGAGAACTAGATCGACGTAAGTTGAAAATGATAAGGGACCGTCCACGGTCCGAGATGAGTGATGGGGCGTGAGCGAGGTATAAATGGGGAGGACAGCGAGGAGTCGTAACTTGACTTTTGGTGACTGCAATTAACCAAAGCACAAATGGAAAATCAACACGAAGCCTAATACCGAACGCAGAGGCACGTGAGGAACAACCTGAGCAGATGGGCAGGTAAGGACTGGACAGAAACGGTCAATGCAGAAGAAACAGAGTTCAAGAGACGGCGGGTGATCTCAGAAAGCAGAGCTTCTGTGAGTGCGCTCTGCTATTAAGACAGAGACTGTGAGAACTGACTTATGCTCACGTGACTGCAAGAGCCCTTACCGCACAGGAAAAGGAGTAATCGGCATAAGATAGAAAAATAAAAAATAGCTTTGCTTCGAAGAACAGCCATCGGGAAGGCCTG
>NW_011889156.1:14988-20246 GCF_000151845.1 Pteropus vampyrus
TCTTGTTCCTAATAAACAGGATTATTTTATGCGTTATTTGATTCTAGAATTTTTTTTTTCCACCTGGAACCTCAGAATGCGATGTTATCTGAAAACGGAATATTTGCAGATGTAATTAGTGAAACGTGAAGTCCTACCGGATTACGGCAGGTCCTGAATCCAACGACTGCTGTCCTTGTAGGGAGATGGAAGACACGAAGGAAGAAAGCCAGGTGACGAGGGAGGCAGAGACCGGAGTGACGCAGCCTCACGCCAAGCAGCTCCCGGGATTACCAGCGGCACCAGGAGCAAGGACAGGGCCACGGAGGACTCTGCCCCTGAGCCTTCGGGGGAGTTCGGTCCTGCTGACGCCTTGGTTTCAGACTTCTGGTCTCCAAGACGGTGAGAAAATAAAACTCCCTGTCATCTTGAGTCTATTTTCTGTTGTTTCGGCCACGGTGTTTGCGGTAGTTTGTGACAAGAGTTCTAGAAAACTAACACACCAGCCATATGTAAATCTGTTCTGCAGGAGTGGATGGCGGGTGGCTGAGCTAGGCGCTGCGGGGGCCTGATGTGTGACACCCGGTCGCGCCGAGCGGCGGGCCACCTGGGCCAGAGCGCAGCGGCAGAAGGCGCTGCATCACCAGTGAGGCTCAGCTACACGGGGAGCCCCGCGAGCCCCCCCGAGCTCAGAGCCCCAACTGCACACCACACTGACGGCAGACCTCACCCCAGGGTGCTGCGCAGAAGAAAAGTGACCAGGAGGATGTGGGCCTCACTGCAGAGGCCAGAGGAAAAGGCACATTTCTGAGGAAGCTGTCCCCTTGCGGCCCCAGAGTCACGGCAAGCCACACCTTTTCCTTTCTTGGAGAGAAGCAAGGACAGGGGAGAGAGGAAACCTGAGACGCGATTTTTATCTCAAAGAGATGAAGATTTATGACAAGAAACTCTTTAAATTACTGCGTCGGGCAAAGATCGCCATATTAGGCAAACATTTAAATTTTATTTCAACCACCTAGGAAGACCAGGTGCTATAGGAGTAAAAAAAATAAAATAAAAAATAAGAGATTGTAAGCTGACGAGATCCTTGCAATCTGTGAGGTCAACCAAGGGTTGTCTCGCCTAAAAAAAAATTAACAAACAAATGAAATAAAATAATAAATAAACTTAAAAAAATTTTTAAAAATAAACTTAAATTTATTTCACACCACTTAAACAATAGGGGCTTGTCAGGAAGGCCAGAAGTTATAGAGAAAAATCACATTTTCTGTCCATGTGAGTCGCAATGTGAATACAATTTACAGACCCCACTATACGTGTATAGTCATACTTTCAAAGTCTTAAAATATATTTGTCTTCTAAGTGAAAACGTAAACTCTGAAAGGAAATAAACCAAACTCACCCTTAACACGACTGTGGAGCACGGGCTCTGAGGCAGTACCTAACAGGAGACCAACTGACGGCAGGTGTCAAACGTCACACTTGGAGGACTTCGGACCGGCCACTGCGAAGACAAGGAGAGGCTTTTCCACCCTCGAGAATGTGCTGTTCACTTCGGAAAAAGAGCAGATATCAGTTGTTTCCAAAGGCACCACAAATGATCTTTCTCGAACTATCAAAACGGAACAGCTGTATGTCATAATACTCTTTAACTTGGGAGGTTTCAGTCACTTCACTAAATCTTTTATGGGTTTCTGTGCATTCGCTGAGTGAGGACAAGGTTAAAGAGAACGAGCATTTCTATTGTGCATCAAGTCGACAATTACTTAAGAATCCACTTCATGTTGCATTTTTCCAGGTTCAATAATAGACTCAACTTCTATTTTATAAGAAAACAATAAAAGAGATGCTATAAGGTGGCACAGAAATATTTCTAGAAATGGGATAAAATGAAGATTTAAAAAAAGATAAATGTTCAAAAATGGGATGCATCTCTAGCACTGAGCACAGTTCTTCGCGCCCAGTGAAGATTCAATTGATATGCATTGTCGAAGGCACGAATGAGCCTCGCCTATGAGGTGGGGACCAAGGGATAAAGTTTACTTCGAACAGGATTTTGAAAGGCAGGAAGGATGTGGATACCAAAAATGAAGGAGAAGCACATTTACAGAGGAAGAGGAGCCGTTAAAAGGGTCGAAGCAGCACGGGGCACGTTTAATGAACGATGATCAAACCCGCGTGGATGGAACAGGGACTTCACGTGGCAGAGTCACGGGCAACACCAAGGAGCCTCAGAGGAGCTGGCCCGGGGCTCTGACCTCTACTGCCGGTCTGAGGGGGCTGGGCTGTCTGTGACCAGCACGGGACCACCACAGAGGTGACCGGGCGGGTGAGGGCTATTTTGGAACAATGGAACAGCTGGCACATCTGGCGTAGGCGGAAGTAGAAAGAGACAGAGAAGCTAAGGCCAATCACGCGTCCATCGCTCGGGATGCAGCGAGCTCTAATCGGCCCCGTTCCAGTTCTCTTGGTGTCACCCCCAGGCGGGGCGGGTTGGTCGCTGTCAAGTCTCACCGCAGAGACTGAGCCGTCCGCCCACGGAGGGCCTGTGACTCTCCCCGCACGTCCATGGGGCTCGCCCTGTGCCTGGGTCACGACGACTTCATCAGACTTCGCAGGAGCGTCACCGCGTCCTTAAACACCCCTGCAATTTCTCCGGGGCTTTACAGTAAGCGGAAAACTTACTCTGGGAACAGAACTTACATACGGGGACACAGGCTGGTTGCTGTGAGGCAAGTCGTCTGAGTGGCATGGCAGAGTCACACCCCAAAGCTCCCTTGCCTCACAGCAACCAGCCTGTGTCCCCGTATGGAAGTTCTGTTCCCAGAGTAAGTTTTCTGCTCTCCTGATGCTCCATTGTCGGCTTGTTGTTTCTGAAGATTCTTACACTTCTGCAAACTGGATCTGACGAGCCGAGGCAAGTCCCTCGAGGAGGACCCCGGGCGGCCTCTGCGGAATGTGTCACCTTAACACAACATTCCTGCAGACGGATGACATCTTTGTTGTGTTTTACATCCGAGGAAACACGTAACAGGGATAAGAAGAGTGAGTGACTTAATCTGACTGTAACACGTCACCGCCCTCAGTCCGGGCGTGGTCCCTGGCTCCAGCGGGGCCGTTAAATGCTTTCCCCACTCTTGGCGAGAATATGGGACAGTTTGTAGCATCTGCCTGTCTCCGTGGTGTACACCCTTCCAGTGTGGTTGATTTCAAGTCATCGACGACGTCACTGAACTGGGACCTGGGAAGAAAGGTGCACCCTCTTCCCCTGCCAGCCGGTCCGGCCAGCTCCGCACGCTCGGACTGCGGACGGTCGGAACACAGAGACTGCCGTGCGCACCGTCTCTGTGTGTGTAAAAGGGTTATGTGGCAGCTGGAAACGAGCCACCTGAGCACTCTGTTACAGAGCATCCTAGCGGTACGGAGAAAACTACTTCCATTGTGTGTGGCCGTCGAGCTCAGCTGTAAAGCGCCGCTGACTTGCGTTCCGAGTCGTGCCCACCAGTGACCTCCACGGCGTATCACATCTGTGCCATTTCCCTCTCAGGATTTCTCAGTGGAATTTAAAGCCACGGAAAGGATGCCGTCCCCACGGAGGGAGCACATGCGTACAGAGAGGAACAGGAGCCCGCGACAGTCAAAACGCACTAGAGACGTCAGAGATCAAGCAGAGGAGGAAGCCCAGCAAAGACGACGGAAAAATGTCAGCAAGGCCCAAGGAAGACCAGGAGCATCGTACCTTGGAAGCTGAGAGTGGACAGTTTTTCCAGAACAGAAAGATCAACTGCGTCTGAAGTCGCCGAGACATCTAGCACTTAATTCTCGCGCACCGTCATAAGTAGAACTGAGAGCTTCGACCCAAGGCCACAATACGCGGCGGGAAGAAACCGGATTATTTCCCCAGGGTTTACATTAGCGACACCCGTAAGCCGCTTTAGTGAGAGCCTCATGGTCTTCTACTTTGGTAATGGTGGTAAAGCACACACCACCACGTTTACCATCTGAACCATCTTTCCGCATACGACTTAGTGGCGCCGAGTGGCACTCACAGTTTTGCAGCCACCACCATCCACCTCCAGACTCTTCGTTTTGCAAAACTGAAACTCTGCCCCCGTTAAGCAGCGGCGCTCGCCGCCCTCTCCCCCACCAGGCCGCACCCTGAGCCCCTCTCCGAAAGTGGCCTCGTACCACACGCCAGCTGAGTTCACCGAGCACGAAGTCCCGAAGGTTCGCCCACGCTGTGACACGCCAGGGTCTCCTTCCTCTTACGGGCGGATAACGCCCCACTGCACGCAGAGAGGACCGTCGGTTCATCCACTCATCTGTTGCGGGTACCTGGGCTGCTTACGCTTTTTGGCTACTGTGAATAATGGTGCCATGAGCTTGGGCCTGTGAGCATTTCCTTGAGACCCTGCTTTTCATTCTTTTGGGTACATAGCCAGAGGCGGACCGCCGGATCGCATGTTGTTTTTGATTTTTGAGGAGCCGACATGCTGTTTTCCACAGAGGCTGCACTACTTCGCGTCCGCACCCAATGGCTTCCAGTTCTCCACGTCCTGGCCAGCACTGCTTTCTATTTTCCTGCTAGTAGCCATCCCAACGTGGATGAGGTGATATCTCTTAGTGGTTCTGATTTGCATTTCCCTGATGATTAGTGATACTAAGCGTCTTCTCATGTGCTTATTGGCCATTCGTATGTCTTCTCTGGAGAAATGTCTATTCAAGTCTTTTGCTTTTTAATCGCTTTTTTTTTTATTGTTAAATTATAGGAGTTCTTTATACACTCTGGGTGTTAACCCTTTATGAAATATATGATTTGCAAATATTTTCTCCCATTTCATACGTTGCATTTTCGCTGGTGATTGTGTCCTTTGATGCACAGAAATTTTCAATTTTGAGGTAGAAGTCATATATTTTTATAATGAATTACCTACCATCTCATAGTTTGGTGTGCCTTATGGTTTATGTCACATGACCAAAAAAGAATATTGTGTCTTCTCCATATTTTACTCAGAACGAATATGACAATAACTTTAAACATAACATTGATGACCAGCTGTGATTCTTTTCCCACTAATAAAATGCATGATGTCTCCGTCGAAGATAAATCATAACATCTTTTCAGTATATTTTAAGAGAAAAGACAAATTCAGAATAAAGTCTACCTCATCTTTCTCATGTTTTCTGAGCAGGTATGATTTCATATTTATTAAAGTGGTCAGTTAAAAATCCAATATTCTGAATGTATTTTCAAAACTTTCTGAAGGTGGTGGTGAGGA
>NW_011889156.1:20296-23056 GCF_000151845.1 Pteropus vampyrus
GAGGTCTTCGTTACGTAGTGGGAAAAGTTTAGCAGTGTTGTTACTCATAGCAACGTGAAAAGTAGACAACGTACCGAAGGAGCTGATGGACCCAGCTAAGGAGATTTCCGGACCGATGTCAAAAGTGTCACCTAGTTTCCTTAAGCTGCTTACAGACAGAGATAAGCAAAAGAAAGAACTGTTAAATATTAATGATCCAGCAAAATTAAAAATAGGACTACCGTATGATCCGGCATCCCCACCTCTGGGGATATGCCCAAAAGAACTCGAACAGGATCCTGAAGAGATGTCTTGCATATCCATGCCCATTGCAGAATTCCTCGCAACAGGGAAAAGGTGGCAGTAACCCGAATGTCCTTTAACAGATCAGGCAATATAGAAAATGTGCGATATACACTTAATACATGGAGTATTAACTCAGCCATAAAACGAAGGACATCCTGCCAGCAACGGCAGCATGGATGACTTGGAGGACGTTTTCTAAGTGAAGTGAGCCAAGGACGAATGCTCCATGGCCATTCTTCCACGTGCGATCTAAAAACACTCACCCGTAGAACCAGAAAGCAGAACAGGGGTTGCGGGAGTAAAGGGGTGAGGAGAACGGGGAGATATGCTCGAAGGTACAACTTTCGGTTACGAGACGGATAATTGGGGGGGACCCTACGTGCAGCGTGGCGACTGTAGTTAATTACACAGTTCCGTATTCTTGAAATTTGCTGAGAGAGTAAATCTGAAGTGTTACCACACACACACAAAAGGTGGCAGCTGCGGGAGGCGATGGGGGTGTGAATCCACTCGATCGTGGTTGTCGCTTCATAATGTCAACATGTATTAAATCATCATGCTGTGCACCTTAAATACATACATTTTTATTTGTCAGTTTTACCTCAATAAAGCTGGGGAAAAAAATGTGGTATATGCACACAATGGATTATCATCCCGCCTTAAAAAGGAAGGAAATTCTGGATATGCTACGAAATGGATGAACTCTGAGGATATTATGCTAAGTAAAATAAGGCCATGAGCAAAGGACAGACACTGCGCGATTCTACTTATATGAGGATTCGAAAGTAGTGAAACTCATAGAAACAGAGAAAGGCACTGGGGGTGGGGACAGGCAGGGAATGATTGCTCAGCGGTGAGGAGTTTTCATGCAGGACGGGGTGGCCTCTGTAGATCTGTCACCCAACAACGTGCATGTGGGTGACGGTATTGTACTGCACCCTCGAACACTGTTGGTGGAGTAAGTTTTGTTATGTGGGGTTGTCTGTTTCTTTGTTTTTGCCACAATAAAAAAATTAAGGATCCAGGACTTGTTGGGTTCAGAAACAACACAGTTTCTTATTTTCTGACTCTCCGAGTGAAAAACAATGGTAAAATTAGGAAATGACTTTTAGGCAGAGATCGAATCAAGTACACTGTCAAGAAAACGTGTTCTGGACGTGAAGCCAGGAGTGTGACTGTAAAACTCTTTGTTAAGATCTCAGAAAGATTTAAGGGGTGCATCACAGACCCTTTCAAAAAGACAAGAGTCTCTTTTAGAATCTTAAAAGCATGGGTTGGGGATCTGCTGTAGCAAACAAAGAATCTGAGTTCAAAGAATCTGAATCCCACAGCAGCCTTACAGGGAGGCCGAGGTAAAAAGTGCTTATCTTTGTGACATTTGTGGGTGTGGCTTCCGTTGAATGTAATAAACCCCAATAAGAGTCTTAGGAAACCCACCATGCTTTTTAGAGAATTACACCGATGAAAACATCCCCAACGCGGTTTCAGAGGAACAGAGACATTACAAAACGAAAGGTCTCTGTATCTCTGAACTACTTTACAAGCAGGAAGCAATCTAAAAAACCAAACCAAACAAAAACTACTCGGCTCCAAAGACCAGCTACTTCTTACAGAAAAGAAAGGATGACTCGAATAGAACTTGCGAAAATAGTAGTTTCCACATACCCTTCACCCAGCTCTCACCGATGATGACATATTACATACAAAGAAGCATAATTATCAAATTTAGGAAACCCGCATCGGTGCAACGCTATTAACTAAACTACAAACCTTATTTGGGTTTCGGCGGTGTTGACATTTTGCATAAAGTATCTTTTTGACCTCTCTGTGACCCGAGGCATAACTCTTGTAAACAATATACAAAGTCTTGCTTTCTGTCCACCCGCTCTCTGCCTTTGAAGAGTTTGTTCCATTTACATTTAATGTAATTACTGATATGCTTGGGTTTAAGTCCCTGTCTTGTTATTTGGTTATCTTCCCATTTGTTCTCTGTTTCTCTATTGCTCCTGTCCTTCCTTCTTTTTGTGGGACTAATCTATTATTTTAACTCATCTATTCATTTTCAGTGTTATATCCCTCTTTGTATTATTTTTAGAGGTCGCATTAGATTTCGATAAGTATTTTTCAGTTACCACAATCTATCTTCAAATAAGAGACTTACGACCTTATACTCTCATTCACTCATGGCTACTCTTTGTCTTATCTTGTATTTTCATTCTACCATAAATCCTACAATGCATTAATTTTTAAAATATCAATGATTTTTAAAAGAAAAATGAAAAAACATGTAAAATATAAAATTTTTTAGAAGTTTTTTTCAACCACATATTTACTCTTTCTAGTGCTCTCCATCCCTTCCGGTATACATTGAATTTTCTCTTTAGCTTGAAAAACTTGTAATACAGGTCTGCTGGAGATAAATTCTCTCCACTGTTGTCCTTCTGAAAATGTCTTTATTTTGCCCTGATTTTTGAA
>NW_011889156.1:23106-32529 GCF_000151845.1 Pteropus vampyrus
CTGAGCAGGTATGATTTCATATTTATTAAAGTGGTCAGTTAAAAATCCAATATTCTGAATGTATTTTCAAAACTTTCTGAAGGTGGTGGTGAGGACGGTGAGTCACTTGTGGCCTTGTCATATCGTAGGACAGATTCACTGTGGTGTCCAAAATAGACATGTCACCACTGCTTCGATAAGAAAAGCTACCCGCAGCACCCAGCCCCTCACCCACAGCCTGTCGGAATCCTTGGCCCGCTGATGGCTCTCAATGTCAGGTTTTCAGTAAATGGAATCCCACGCAGGAATACGTTTAGGACTAATTTTATCATACTGACAAATTTCATACTGGTAAAACCAAAAAACTAGATATCCCATAGTCTCTGTGCTCACGCAACTAGCGACGAGTGTCGGAGGAGAATTCAAACTCCATAAATGTGGTGTAGCTATTCTCATGCTAGATTGGTAACTTTATGGACAAGGCTGCGAGAGCTGCCGTCTCTGTTACAGGGTCAGAGAAGTTTCCAGAACATTCCACAAATAGTGCAGACAACTCTTTTGCGTGTAGAGAATCCCACTTGGACTGCGCCTAACACACAGTGTGCCACCGCTTCCCTAAGCTATAATTGGATCCTTCATCAGGGTGGCTACTTGACTTTAAAAACATTTTTATAAGAGTTTATTTGAGCCAAGCTGACAACATATGCTGGGGAGCAAGGTCTGAAACGCTCCCAAGGCGGCTACTTTAAAATGATTAAATATTTGTATCCAACAGTCAGACTGAATTACTCCAACATCTGAGCCTTCCAAACACGAGCAAGCAATACAGAGTGTTCTTGATTTTTTTAACCACGTTCCAAAGTGAAGATCTAAGTCCCAGGTCTGATAATGGCCAGATGGGGAGGCAAAGGCTGGAGAGAGGCTTATCTCCACGCCCAGAATCACGCTGTCGCTGTCGCTACAGCTCAGCCAGCTCTCGGCCTCCTGCAGAGGCAAGAGGGGGAGAGGACGTGGAGCAGAAGGGTTACGAGCTCAGACAAAGGTTGGACGCTGCCAGCTACACCTTCCAAACGTCAGCTTCCTCCCGAGTGAGGTGAGGCGTCATTGACGTACTTAACCGACGTGGGTGAGGGCTCACTGTGAACAGGAAGGTCCTGGGCGAAGCCACCAGTCCTCAGGCAGACCCGAGCTCTAGAGTCCCACAACCAGGACACAGAGGCGGGGCACGCACGGCTGGACACGCCCACCTGAAACCTCCCGGGGACAGTGTATGCACGTTAAATGTGAAGCCTGCTGCTAGCTAATCTTCTTGCCTGACCAGTCGCATAAACTTTTCCCACAATCTTTCTCTTTGGGTCTTTGATGTCGGAAGGAGCGCACGTGGTCCATGAGCTTAGACGAAGGACTTCTGAGTCCACCGGCAAGGGCCTGAGCGCCAATGTGAGTGTACTAAAGTTGAGTGAGCTAACCAATACAGAGTGACCCCACGTTTCCAGTGGATTAAAACCATAAAAGCACCAGCTCCTGTGCGAGGCCCTGGGGACACATAGGTGAACACTACGGCCCCGGCCCCGGCCCCGAGTCCCCAGTGGGATCACGGTAACGCCCATCTCAGGGCTCAGCACGAAATAAAAATAACGGCAGTGACCGTCACCAGGGACCCGGTGCTCTCCGCGTGTCAATTCTAAGCGTGTTATGAAAAGAATTCGTTTAAATTCTTATAACCTCACAATAACCTCATGCGATGGCTTTAATCATCCTCTTTGAGCAGGTGAGGAGGCCGAGGCAGAGAGCGGGTAAGTGGCCTGCAAAGGGCCTGGAGCAGTCTCGCTCCAGCGTCTGTGCCGGGAGCCAGCCGCAGGGCCTTTGTCTGCGGTCGGCAGGCTGACCTATGGGAAGCCACCCCGAGGCTGGCGCTCTGCCGCTGCCATCTTAGACATTCAGGAATGTCTGAACGAGGGACCCTGCCCTGCCATGTTGCACTGGGCTTTACAGGTCACGTAGCTGGTTCCCTGCTATCCTGCAGTCACAGCGAAAGAAAAACCAGGCATTTAAAAAAGGTAGAACATGGTAGCGTCATAAACTCTGAAAAGACTTCGTGAATTATTATAATTACTTAGTCAAACATTCTCTAATCGGTGCCAGGCACGGCATGGCAGCCGAAGGGGACCTACCCTCACGTGGGCCCCAGGCCTCAGTGGCGGCCTTCACGGCTCCCAGAACCTCTCATTTCATCCTCCGTTCGGCTTCACGTGAGAGGGAGCTTATTTAGTCCACGTGTACAGATGACGCCCAAGGTCGCATCGCCGTCCACAGCAAAAGCAAGATCAGGCTGCGGAAGGTCTGGGTCCCGGCCGGTGCCTTTCCCGCCACCGTGTATGGCCGCCAATTCTTAACATGTCAGAGTTGAGGCATAATTATGAAAATGAAAACTATGGAGAAAACGAATTTGCTGGAAACACTATGTGGCCGTGTTCTCATTACCAAGATGAGGGTTTTTTAACCCAGGAGCTGGGTTAAAGCCAGAGGGTTTAAAGATTTGCAGTATCTGTAAGAGGGAAACTTCTTAATGGCAGCTCACCGCGTGAAGCGTGTCGAACAGGCTTATTTTCTTAACGGAACAGTCCCTGTCATGGCATCTGAGGGGAGGGCGGGCTTACAGGGAACGGTTCATACGTGTGGCTCAGGAAACGCGATTGAATGGAACTGCCAACCGACTGTCACCGGGGTTGCAGCCTGTAGGGCTGCGTGACAGGAGGCGGGGAGCCCGAGTTTCTTGGGGCGTCATCTCCGTGGCTTCTCGCTCAGAATGGCCGCGGCAGGTGGTGCGACGCTGGAGTCTGGGAGCTGGAGCCGGTGACCGCGGGGCCGAGCGTGAGCGGGGGCTACTGGGGAGCTGCTGCTGCTTGGACGGTGGTGGTGGCGGTGACGGTGGCGCGGGTGAGCCTGGGACTCCGGAGACGGCGCCTGGGTGAGACGCGGAAGCTGTTGCTCTGGGATCGTCTGTCTGCGGGGGTCAGGTGCGTTTTTTCCCTATGAACCTCACTCGTGGGACTTCCTGCGGGATGAACAGCACGGGACTGGGGCCGCAAGTGCCGCCCTCCGTGGCGGTCCGGAACGGCTTCGAGGACCAGAACCGGCGCTTCGGCCAAGGCTGTTGCAGACAAATCTCAATTTCTCAGACGCTTCGCGACAACGAACCCCGTTTCTCGCGCCGTCCCTGTGGAGCGCGCCCTCGGGGCAGCGTCCGGAGGGCCCTCGGGGACCTGCCCGACCCCGTCAGGGTCAGGGCAGCGCGTCCTCCGGGCCCCGGCGTTCTCTCCATTCATTCGGCCAGCAGCTCACGAGAGAGAGAGTGGGGGGCCGAGACGGAGGGCGGAGGCGACCCTCACTCCTGCACCTTCTGCCACAGTCCCGCACGGCGGACAGGTGAACGGCTTGTCACCTCTTCCCAATCACCATGGCCACTGATCCACCGCGCGGCCGTCGCTAACTTTCTCGTCTTCTCCAAGCCTCAGTTTGGAACTGCAGGATGGGAGTGAGATCCCAGTGTGCTCTGCCCCGTGGCTGTGTCTCTAAGCGACCCACGTGCCATCGGTCAACAAGGAGCCGGTGTCCGTGGGCGGAGCGGCATCGATCCACCGCGTGTCGCTGCGGGACAGCGGCTGAGTGCAAAGTCCACGGGCACGGCCGGGCAGCCCGACCTTCGCCCCGGCGCGTCTCCGGGACTCACTCCCAGCGCGGGCCTCCCTGCCCGGGGCTGGCGCGTGCGGTCTCCCCTGGTTTTCCTGTGCTTTTACCTGGTCTCCATGAATCAGCAGACTCATCCCCTTCCACGAAGCTGCCTTCGTTCTTCTCATTTAAATGTGTGGTTCAAAAGCCTAGAAAAAGATGAACAGTAAAAACTAGAAGAAATCACGAGGAAGAAAATATTAAAGATAAAAACCAATTAATGAACTAGAGAATAGCAAAAATGTGGTTAAGATGACTTCGCACGATGAACGCGATGCGTGTGCCTGCTAGCTGTCACCGTCCCCCACGACGGGAGGTGTCCACACACGACGGACGCGGACTCCTCCGGGGATGAGCGCACGCCCGACTCCCTGGTTCAAATTAACTCGTTATCCACTCGCATCTCCACTCCTCGTATCTCAAATTCTCTTATTTCAAAACAAGACGCAACTATATTTTTGAATAAATATTTCGCTGTAGTTGATTTGGACCTGGAGTTTTTCAATTCCAAAAGAACAGTCAGTGACTTCCCCTCAGATAATCCCTGAACGCAAATGGAACGTCGCCCACGGGACTGCTATGAATCCGTGCTACTGGAGTTGCAACCACAGCTTCCACCACCAGCGAACTGTGACATTCTTTGGGATTAGCTGTCCCTTCTGTCACCCTGGCGTCGGCAAAGAAGTTGAACCCTCGTGAAACGCGGTGTATTTCTGCACACCGTAAGACCAGAGAGAGGCCTGGACAGCACCGGAGCGCCGGCTGAAGGCGGGAGGTGTGAACCCTACGGCACGAGTGACGACACCTTACCCAAGGCCCGTGGCAAGGAAGTGCTGGCAACGAGGGGCATGGAGGCGGCCTGGCCCCCAGCCCCGCGGCGCGTCCCCCGCTGAGCAGCACTCGCCATGCACCCCCTCACGACTGGACCAGCCGGCAGGACGGGGTGTGCGCGCGCTTACACGGGCTTGTGCGCGGACCTTAAGGAGAGGCCCGAAGTGGACAGATTTAGGGCAACCTGTACCCAACCCTTCCCCCTCTCTGCATCGGATACGAAGGCCCAGACTTTATTTAGATTGGTTTAATCACAGAAGCGCATGGTCAATAAACCTGAGCTCGAATGCTGCATTTTAGAGGAACTTACGAATCACTGACATCAATTAATTTCGAGAAAGCCAAGAACACACTTTAAAATTTGATATAGCGTGACAATACGTCTCAAGAGGATGTGTCATTTATACTTATACCAACATTAATAAATAAATTTCTCTGTTTTACCTTACACCGCTTATCAGACTTGAAAATTTTTGCCAATCTGATAAGTATCAATAACATTGTTTTAATTTCCTTTTCTATAATTAAGAGTGAAGGTGGGTATACTGTCACTGATCTATCGTCCACTTATATTGCTTTTGCAGGGCTGTCTGGTTATAGCTCGTGTATTCTTAACTATTGATCATTTTCTTTTAATTTTTTATTATTTTTTTCTCTCTAATTTATAAGAATCATTTTTATGGTACGGTACTTACTCTTTGCCATGTTTTAAAACTAATTATTCTAACTTGTCATTTGTCTTGTGACTTTGTGTATGTTTTTGTCACAGAGAAACATTTTTGTATTATTAAATATATTCACGGTAACTAATAACCCCATTCTTTACTTGATAATTTGAAATGTCATATGCAATATTTCATTGATTATGAGATGCCAATTTTCTGGTTCATTTTACATTTCTGTAAACCACTTAGTCTTTTTTGTCATTGCTTATTATTTTCAAGACATTTTAATTTATAAATTTATACCAAATACAATTTTAAGTTTTGAGACTTATAGAATGTGGCAAAAAAATTTACACAGTATTTTTGATATTATAACGTACGTTAACTATATTTCTAACATTCGATTTTAACATTCCAATAATTATCTTTTAATATTCTCTCACAATTCAGAGTGTTTTAAAGTGCTAACTAGTTAGGCTTCTTCCTATTAACATTCCTCATTTTCTTGTATTTTTTTGTTGAAGTATCTGGTATGTATTTCTTGCCTTCCCCTGTCCCATACTGGTACATAATTCTGGTCTTTTGTGGACAAATATATGTCCACTAAAAATGTCACAAGGACACTGACAAACAATAAATGTTCTTTATATGTAACATGCAACATTTAACACTGTTGGTATCCATCTGTTCTTCTCATTTGTTTTCTGGCCTTTGGTACACATTTTTCTTCCATTGTGTTCTTGCTCTGTAATACACATTTTCTCTTTGTTTATATCTTCTTGCTTGCCTTGTTTGATAAATCTACGTATGAACTTTTTTTTATCACACTCAAGGATAAAGCCAGAACTATACATAATGAGAAACTTACATTCTAAATTCCTCTTTTCAATTGATTTCCCAATCTTTGTTAAATAACTTCACGATGTTACTTATCGATCTTTACATACTCTATCAATGTTCTTTTTCAAAACATTACGTTCCATTTTGTCCCCACAGCTAAAATTATTTATCCACCACTAAATCCTGTTATACTTTTATTATTATTTCCCATTCTTGAGTCTTGATTTAGATTTACCTTTTTGCCCGCTGAACTGTTATCATCATTTTGAAACAAGAAAATTATACAAATGATGTACTTTCTGAGCACTTGCATATGTAAGAACCTCTTTCCATTTCCTTTATCTCAATGTATTATAAAATTATTGAGTCATAAACTTTCCCAAATAATTCCAAACATATTATTCCATTTTTTTTTCTTTTTTGTTTAGAAATCTAAGGTTGGTGTGATTTTTATTCTCACACAGAGGTTATCTTCTCTGTTCACAGATGAAATTTAGTGACCTTTAGCCCACCATTCTTTCTGCCAAGAGATCCAGAGGAGGTCGTGTTTTGCCCTGAATTCTGACTAGGGCGCTCCGCGCATGTTCAGTGTGCACATTATTTTTTCCTCATTCTGGAAGAACGTTCTTCCATTATAAACGACGGCTGATTCTGTTTCGATTGTTCTTTTTTTCCTTCCTCAGGAACACGAATGATTTATTATCCGAATGCCTATTTTCTGCCTTCCATAAAGAATTAATTCTAGTTCCAGTTCAGGTTATTTCCCTCTGCGTTCTGAAAGATTTTATCAACTCTCTACTCTTGAAAACCACTTACCTCCATTGTCTCGAGTCACCTCTTTGCTTCTTCCGCGTGGATTTTATTTCTGCTATAACATCTCTGTAACTTTTTTGAGTTTTATTTAATTGCAGAGAGCTCTTCTGCTACGCATACTCTTATCACAGCGTAATTTTTCCCCTATGGTTGTCTGCTTTTGTTATATTAAGGTCATGTTCTCTTGCTGACACCAAGCACGTCTTTCTTAAGAATCTGTTGCAGATAATAACTTTCAGAGACACGTCTGCCTTCTGAGTTTATAAATCATCTGATTCGGGCGGCCCGAACCATGCTGCGCAGTTAGATGCGGGCTCGAGTTCCGACCTTGCGAGCAGAGCGTGTGAAAACCGCGCCAGCCGCCCGCTCTGCCACCGGCTCCCTCGCTCACTGAGGCCGGGGCTCTTCCTTTCTCCGTGTGACTTGTGTGTCACAAGGTGTCTCAGTCTGCTCCTGGTGCTGTAACTGCCACGGCCAGTGGCTGGCGCACAGCAGGAGCGGGCAGCTGTCTGAGGCTGCGAGGCCGCCTCTGACCTGGGCACGTCTCGCATCACCGCATAGCGGGAGGGCCAGGTGCACCTTCCCGACATTTCAAAAGCTCTGAAACCTGATGACCTCTTCACGTTGATAACATTTTACTGCTGCTGTCAGGCAGGCGAAGGAGTTGTCGTTGCTTCGGTATGCAAAACCGTTCCTAACTGTTACTGCTTTCATCACTTTAACTGACTTATTCTATATTTAAGGGAAAGAAATTCAGTGGGACTTGGTTCAACCTAGCCAGAGTGACACATGACGATGCCACCACAAGATCACACGCTTTTTACATATGAATACAGTGAACTACGTTTATAGCATTCTTAATGTCGCACCATATTTATGCTCCTACAATGAACTCCTGCTGCGATTTGTAAATCATTTGATGAATGTCTGACTGGGTTCCATTGAACATAATTTTATCTACAATTTTTGTAGCGACATTTATTAGTGAGACTGCCTGCAAGATTTTTTTTTATTTTTGTGAATAGCTTTATCAAGTTTTGATATAACATAGCAACATTATGCTAGTTTTATTAAAATACTGAAAGTATTTTTACGTAAAAAAGTAAAAACAGGTCTAAAATAATTTATTTTCTCTCTCTCTAAAATTCATAATAAAAATGCTGAAGCCACCAAGGGCATAAATGAAAGCGATGAAGATGTCACGATAACATTCCTGAATAAGGGAATGTGATAAATCGGGAATGTATAGTTATATAATACTGCAGTTTAAATTCCATTAATAATACTATGACAATCTACTCCAAGGATATGGGACAATTTAAACTCTGCCAAAAAAGAAGTAGAAGGCCACTCCACTAGCTCTCCTAATTTCTAGTTTCCAGAGTTGCCTGGGAGGTATGCGACATCCTTATTTTATACATTTATCCAACATGCAGATATGTGACAAGTTTTCCACACGTGGAAATACACGTTTGAGAGAAAACATCTGCGTTTTACCCTTTCCTGGGAATTAGCGCACAATACTGATAAATAAATGCTTATGAAGTGACTGTTACCACTCGAATGGCTAATCGCGACCAGCGTTTAAGCATCGTTTACGTATCAGACACTTGCCATACATCATCTCAGTCGATTACCGTCACGTACAGAGGAGGAAACTGAGGCCCAGAGAGACGAAGTGACCTGCCTGAAAGCACGCAGCTTAACACGGTGGCAGAGCCAGTGCCGGTCCCTTCAGCTCCCCGAACCGTGTGGCCGCATCGCCGCGTCGCCTCTGTGTAATCCAAGAACGTACTGTGGCTGCCACTGGTCATCTCGAATATCGATACCTGGGTATAGAATTTCTGAGGCTATGCGAACCATCGAGAGCCACAATATTCTTGTCATACAGGTAGCTACTCATCACTGCAAACCAAAACAATTCGTCATGAAATACCCACTGTGAGAAACTGTTTTCGGTAGACTTGAAAGCAACACCCGTGGCAGAAATTCCTACTTTCATGGGCTTATCTAAGCACTTTCAAAGAGTGCTGTTAAAAATGAAAGGCACACATTTCATTTATCTCCCACGTGCCAGATAAGAGAGCATCTCTGTTTTCCTTCTCGGAGTTGAAGCGAACGGTCTCACGAAAACCAAGGGCAGCTCTGAGATTAGGATCAGACGCTCCCCGGGTGACACTGATCTGTCTGTCATGCAGTTCTGAGTCGGAGCATCAGCTGCTGAGCTGTGTCACCTCCGACGGGCTGGTACGGCTCTCCTCCCTGCAGCGCAGGCAGCCCTGAGATGTCGATCGTGTGTCACACTCATGGAAAAGTTTCGGGGAAGTTTCTGCTTAGCTCGTGTCAAAACAGATTCATTTGTTTTGCCCAAACAAGTTGATTTGTTTAAGGATTTACTAACTTACCCTGGCCAAACACGTTGATCAGACTCGAGCTGAGCCAGCAGAAGAGGGCCGTGCAGTTTACCAGGAACAGAAACAAAAATAAAACCTGTTTGAAGTCGGGTAGCTTGCCTAATCACGGAAGGAATTTGTTCCCCTCTCGTACACGCCCTTCGTCAGAA
>NW_011889156.1:32579-40087 GCF_000151845.1 Pteropus vampyrus
GTGACACATGACGATGCCACCACAAGATCACACGCTTTTTACATATGAATACAGTGAACTACGTTTATAGCATTCTTAATGTCGCACCATATTTATGCTCCTACAATGAACTCCTGCTGCGATTTGTAAATCATTTGATGAATGTCTGACTGGGTTCCATTGAACATAATTTTATCTACAATTTTTGTAGCGACATTTATTAGTGAGACTGCCTGCAAGATTTTTTTTTATTTTTGTGAATAGCTTTATCAAGTTTTGATATAACATAGCAACATTATGCTAGTTTTATTAAAATACTGAAAGTATTTTTACGTAAAAAAGTAAAAACAGGTCTAAAATAATTTATTTTCTCTCTCTCTAAAATTCATAATAAAAATGCTGAAGCCACCAAGGGCATAAATGAAAGCGATGAAGATGTCACGATAACATTCCTGAATAAGGGAATGTGATAAATCGGGAATGTATAGTTATATAATACTGCAGTTTAAATTCCATTAATAATACTATGACAATCTACTCCAAGGATATGGGACAATTTAAACTCTGCCAAAAAAGAAGTAGAAGGCCACTCCACTAGCTCTCCTAATTTCTAGTTTCCAGAGTTGCCTGGGAGGTATGCGACATCCTTATTTTATACATTTATCCAACATGCAGATATGTGACAAGTTTTCCACACGTGGAAATACACGTTTGAGAGAAAACATCTGCGTTTTACCCTTTCCTGGGAATTAGCGCACAATACTGATAAATAAATGCTTATGAAGTGACTGTTACCACTCGAATGGCTAATCGCGACCAGCGTTTAAGCATCGTTTACGTATCAGACACTTGCCATACATCATCTCAGTCGATTACCGTCACGTACAGAGGAGGAAACTGAGGCCCAGAGAGACGAAGTGACCTGCCTGAAAGCACGCAGCTTAACACGGTGGCAGAGCCAGTGCCGGTCCCTTCAGCTCCCCGAACCGTGTGGCCGCATCGCCGCGTCGCCTCTGTGTAATCCAAGAACGTACTGTGGCTGCCACTGGTCATCTCGAATATCGATACCTGGGTATAGAATTTCTGAGGCTATGCGAACCATCGAGAGCCACAATATTCTTGTCATACAGGTAGCTACTCATCACTGCAAACCAAAACAATTCGTCATGAAATACCCACTGTGAGAAACTGTTTTCGGTAGACTTGAAAGCAACACCCGTGGCAGAAATTCCTACTTTCATGGGCTTATCTAAGCACTTTCAAAGAGTGCTGTTAAAAATGAAAGGCACACATTTCATTTATCTCCCACGTGCCAGATAAGAGAGCATCTCTGTTTTCCTTCTCGGAGCTGAAGCGAACGGTCTCACGAAAACCAAGGGCAGCTCTGAGATTAGGATCAGACGCTCCCCGGGTGACACTGATCTGCCTGTCATGCAGTTCTGAGTCGGAGCATCAGCTGCTGAGCTGTGTCACCTCCGACGGGCTGGTACGGCTCTGCTCCCTGCAGCGCAGGCAGCCCTGAGATGTCGATCGTGTGTCACACTCATGGAAAAGTTTCGGGGAAGTTTCTGCTTAGCTCGTGTCAAAACAGATTCATTTGTTTTGCCCAAACAAGTTGATTTGTTTAAGGATTTACTAACTTACCCTGGCCAAACACGTTGATCAGACTCGAGCTGAGCCAGCAGAAGAGGGCCGTGCAGTTTACCAGGAACAGAAACAAAAATAAAACCTGTTTGAAGTCGGGTAGCTTGCCTAATCACGGAAGGAATTTGTTCCCCTCTCGTACACGCCCTTCGTCAGAATTTTTAGTTCCTCAGACTTCGAATTACGAAAAGAAAGGCAGACACTTTCCATTACAGACGGTCCGTTTGGGACCGTCTCACAAGCGTGAGCCAGAGATCCAATCGAATCTCTGTCTGTTTGCCACGTGGCCATGGCGTGCGAAGCACTGTGATTTAAAAAAAAAGCAAGAGAGAGTCAAAGGGCTGGGGGAGCAGAGGCAGCATCTCTGGACAAGGAGTAGGCCTCTGGTCCTTTCCGTGAAGCCCCATGTCAAAGGGACCAAGTTGCAGATGCCCCGAGGGCACAGAGTCCTACTAAGCTTCAGATGACTGTCTTCCAGAGCACCGTTCACTGAGGTTGTTCACGTGTCTGACGATCCAGTTTATCTTTGAAACTGAAGAAGAGAAAAAGGCCTAGAACATTTCAGTGGAGAGCAGACGCCTGGGACCAAGCACAGATTGCTGCCTGTCCCCCAAGTCAGAAGCGAGAGAGAAGCAAGAGGCCGCGGGCCAACACGGACATGGCGAGAACCCCGGTGGGGACAGGTGGGGACAGGTGGGGACGGGAGGACGCGTGACCGGGGCTGTGTGGGGGTGGCCAGCCGGGGCCTGAGCCTGGGGCCAAGGGAGCCAGACTGGTGCGTTTAAACCTGACCTGGCTTCTGCCCCACCCTGCCCTGGGCTATCGGCCAGGCCGGGGGCGGCTCAGCATAATCGGGGCAGCTGACATGTCAACCTTCTGAAGCACTCACACCTACACCCGCCCCACCCCGAACCCGGGACTCGTGCCTTCACAGAAGGTCGTTTCTTCCCAGCACTGCAGTGTCTCGCTAAGACTTTGAAGAGCAAATCTGCAGCCAAAGTAGTCCACCCAAGGTGGTGGCAGTCCGACGGGGCGCCGGACTGTCCCTTCATGGTACCTGGGACTCTCTGTCCTGAAGCTCGTCTCTTAAAGTCACCAAGAGGAAGACAGATCGGGCCTGACACTGGTTCTTCCCTAACACACCTAGCTGACTAAACAAACAACAAAACCGAATAGCGTATACCACGTGAATTCTGGAAGAATTAGTGGCACAGATGGACCATGAAGTTAAAACAAGCAGCACGTATCCTCACAGAAGGTATCAGCAACAGGAAGCTGGTACAAGAAGTAAAAAAAAAAAAAAAAAGAAGAACAATAAGTAGAAAAAACGGAAATGAAAAATGTAATAAGGAACAAAACGGGTAATAACAACAGCTGGAAAGTCTACGTTATGCACGTCATTCCGGGCAGTCCTGGATGTGCGTTTCGTGTATTGACACGTTTGGCCCCCCGACAACTCTGTGAGGTAGGTACTACCATCACGTCCACTCTACATGTGAAGAAACTGAGGCACGAGGAAGTCGCGTGCAGACAGGATTTAAACACACGTCCTCTGGCGCCAGGAAACAGAGCAACTGGAGACAGCCGAGCCAGGAACCAGCGAACGCGACCAAGCAGAAGGCGGGGGCCAGTGAGAGGTGGCGCGCGGCCCCGCCGTCCGGGTGACAGGCTCCGTGACGGAGAAGAAAAGAGAAAGCGATGGGAGGGAACGTCTGAGGGGAATTAAGATACGTTCTGCAGAATGGAACGTGGAAGATTCTAGATTTAAAGGGCTCAGAGAGCGCCCAGTAGAAAATACCTAGACGTGTTCTGATAAAATTCAAGAAGAACAAAGACAATGGCAACATTAGAAAGCTTAGACGGAGAGCCGGCCTTTGTCAAAGAAGCGAGAATTACACCGCCACCACGTGTGTCACAGGGATCCGGGTGCAGGAAGACCATGGGGTGACAGAGGGAAGCACCGAGGGAACACTCGGTACCCAAAATGGGGTGTGCAGCCGAACGTCACGTACATGCGCTACTGGCGATGCTGAGGACATTCTCAGGCGCACGACCTTCAGGTTTGTCAGGTAAAAATCCACTCACGAAGCAGTGCGGAGGAGCCTTCAGACGAGGCCAGTTCAGGAGGGCGCTGCCATAGATACGGACAGGAAATGCGCTAAAACGCATTAGTGAAAATGCGAAGGCGAACATTTTTCAAAAGAAAAAGAGCACTAAAAAACGTCGCAGAACTAAAATCGTATCTGTACCGGCGTGGGGTTGGCAGAGGTGTGACTAAAGGGATGAGAAGCGACATCCGCTGTTTGGGGGAAAACGGGGGTGGCTCAGCCTGTGGAGCCAGGTCGGCCTGGTCCCTCGGTCCACACGGCAAGGCACCTGTTAGAAGGCTGGACAGAGAACGGGAGGCCGACAGCAGACAATCTGGTTTAGCCAACAGAACGCAGGAAAACAGAAAGAAGGAAACGATTCTCTTGTCGGAAAGTTTGAATCAGGTTGGGAAATAAGTGATATTATAATAAGGAAAAGGTGGATTAATTCACCAATTAAACACAGAGCCTCGCGGATCCTATTTTATTTATGTGCGTGAGAGATAAACTTACATCTTGTTTAAGCTGTTTGGGGTTTTCCGTCATGTACAACTGAAACGAATTCTAACTCGTCTACTTAATAATCCACGCGTTCATTTTCAAGACTTCCTGAAGGGTGTGGAATAAGGAAATAGGGGACTCTTTGGAAAATAAAAAGAGAAATGCACGGTAGAAGGATTCTCACGATATCGTAAGACTTTCAGAAATCCGTGGCTACAGAAAAAAAAATCTGGAACGGGGCAACCTGAAGACGACCTGGTCATTCGGATGCCACGAAACGGAGCTCCGCGGGGGGACGGGACAGTCGCCACAAAGCAGATGCCCCGCCGCACAGAAGTTCGAGAAGTGCTTCCGATCCCAGCTCCTTCAGACGGAATCCATCGCACACCTCGGAGTGGAAGTCGAAGGCGACGGGGGCGAGCCCGATCTGCTGCTGACCAGGGCCTTCTGTTTGGGGAAGTCACGGCTTCTAGATGCGGTAGAGCCGAAGTTTCGATCCGGCGCGGCCCAAATTCGAGGACGGAGAACGGAAGGGATTCGTCGCGAGCGTGACGGAGGTTGCCGTGCTGCCTGCTGCCCAGGGTCGGCTCCGTCTCCCCCGCACGGGCGTTCTCAGCGGAGGGAACGTGCCCACCGGCCACGTGCCCAAGCGGTCAGCGAAAGCTCTGTGACACGGGGGACACGAAAGACGAGGAACTAAAACCGAAGGTGAGCGCAGATGAGTAAACGGAGATTACTTCCCAGCAGAAGTGTTGAGAAAAGAAGAAGCTTCCAGGGAAGGAAGAAGTAATTTGGAATGAAAATCCTAGAAGAAGATAGAGACGTTCTGAAAGCTTCTTGGGACCTGTGTGAGACCAGAAAGTCGCGTGCCCCGGAAGATGGCCTGCCAGTCCCCAGTGTACCCAACGAAGCGAACGCTGTGAAAGATTCTGCCATAGGGCGACCGCGCCGGAAGACGCGCCGCAGACACACAGCGGCACCGCCGAGTCGAACGGCTGTGAACACAGATGGCGCAGGTCACAGATTCATGGAAAACTCTGCTCAGATGCCAGCGAAGCACACGAGGTCCTTCAGTCCGGGTCTGGTTTTCACAAAATGCTCAAATTTGTATGGCCTCATTTACGGCCGGTTTGTTTGGCATTTTCTGTAAAGAACAGAACCCATCAAGCGAGTAGATAATCGTTTACACAGGGTTTTAAAATAATTGGAAAGAAAAACAGAAGTTTTTAAAAGCCGTCAGACTATAACTAGTTGACCAAACAAGCGAATAAATATTTTAAAGAACCAAGACACAGCGTAAGAATCTCAGCTTAAAAATACATTCGGAGATCCTGAAGAACTGATCAAATGCTCGTGGGAAGTTGACAACGAAGAGACCTGCAGGAGACTGGAACACATCACACCGATTTAAACCCGTGAGTTCATAATTATACCTTCCCCCCCTGAAGCTCCTTGTGAGTCACTGTGAGGGGATGCGGTAAACCAAGCCGTCATTCAGAAGACTTGTAAATAAAGAGAAAAATGAGACATTTATTCTGCCTTTCCTATACATACTCTGCTACTGAGTAACTCAGTAGCAGATGAGAGAAAGTTGTTTTTTGGAGAAGTGGTCCAGACAATAAGCAAAGAGGAAATAATTAAATTGAGTATCATTCATTTGCAGTAAACTCATGGATCCTACCATTGACCATCGATGGTTGTGAACATTATACAAAAACAAACAAGGAGACATCACGTGCTTTCCGATGGAAGAAAAGCAACGAAAATGGCGACTATTTGAGTTAATCCAATCGGTACCGATTACCTAAACTAATAACAATGTCTCGTGGAATTTAAAATATATAGAAAAATTTAAAATATGACAACGATACCATACACATCAAGAAAGGAGAAAATGGTACCTGCCTGTTTAGGAGCAGAGTGAAGTACCGAGTCTACCTGTTTAGGAGCAGAGTGAAGTGCCGAGTCTACCTGTTTAGGAGCAGAGTGAAGTACCGAGTCTACCTGTTCAGGAGCAGGGTGAAGTGCCGAGTCACGACTTTGACAGGACTGAGACGCACGCTGGAGTCTGGAGAACCACTAACGATGGTCAAAGAGGACACGACGAGCGGGCTGAGCAATGGAAGACGGGCTGGCGGGAAAAGAAGTTTTAAAAATCAAGCCGATCCAAAAGGATGCAAATGTGAAAAGCAGGGACACAGAATAGAGGGAAAATATATAAAGCAAATAAAGAGGCGGTCCACTGCAGGGGAGCGTACCGGGAATGCCATTAACTGCAATCAGACTAACTGGTCCAATTAAAATACAAAGACAGGCACACTGAGAAAATGAAGGAAACCCAGTTATAAGCTCTTTATAAGTAACGTATCTAAATTAGGATCACTGTTATATTAACATGCAAAAAGTTGATTTTAAAGCAAAAACTGTTCCTAAAGATAGAGAGGTCCGCCTCTTCGTGAAAAATGGTTCAACCGAACAGGAACAGACATGCACATGCGTGTGTGTAATCTGCACATAAATATATAGAATCTGTATGAAACTAACCAGCTCACTGAGCAATCAGGCTGTGCCTGCCGCAGGACAGAATGTACCAGGAATGTGATCAAGGTTAAGTAAGAGCTGATAAGCGCCACCCAAGGAAGAAACCACTGCACAGGATTCCAGGTCCCCGAGAACAGACGAATCAAACTCTAGGCTCAAGGGGTCCAGTGTCCACTTACAGCAAGAAGAGGGTGATGATGTGCGCACACGATCCGGCCCCTTGTGATAGGTTGGTCCCCCATGGCTGGGGGTGAGGGTGGGTGGGGGGGGTGCCATTTTCATCCAATCAGGAGACTGCATGCAGCTCGCTTCAGGCTGCGGTGCAAGGACCCTGTCCCCTCCTCCCTCGTGGGTTCTAAATACACCCGGCGTGGGCCGTGCCCGAGGGCCACTGGCCCACAGGCTTACGCAGAACAAAGGCGTCTAGCGCAAGCCCGGACCAGGGGAAGACGTCCCTCCCAAGGCGGTCAGCCCAGATCGGCTCGGCCCCCGAGGCCCTTCTATCTCCAAGCCAGGAAACGTTCCAGGCCCCAGGCCCATTCCTAAGCCACCGAGCGGGGCTGGCAGGCTGTGGAGGAATGCCCTTTGCAACCTCTCTCTCAAAAATTGACAGAATCAGAGGGAGAAATAGACAAGTCCACAATATTAAAAGGAGGTTTTCATGCACTTCGCTCAGTAACTGAGAGAACAAGCAGACAAAAAGTCTGTGAGGACATAGATTTGAACACCACAGTGACAAATGAGACCTACTTTATA
>NW_011889156.1:41912-46110 GCF_000151845.1 Pteropus vampyrus
TGGGGGTTTGAAAGGAAAAGGTAAAGTGTTGAGGAAGAACAAATTAGTAGTTACAAAACAGTCACGGACGTAGAGTACAACATAGGGAACATAGTCAGTGGCATCGTAATGGCTGTGGGTGGGTGTGAGAGCCATCAGCGACCGCTTCAAAAACTATATGAACGTCTAACCGATGGACTGTATACCTGGAACTAATAATAAAAGACATAGTCTTTGGGGGAAAAATAGAGAAGATGATCATGAAGAGTTTTGTGCTAAATAGTTGGAAATTTGGGTAAATGGGTAAACTCCTGGCAAAATACAACTTACTAAAACAGACGCGAGATGAAGTAAAAATGTGAAAAGTCCCATAATTACTAAATAGATTTGATAGGTAATTTAAAAACTTCATACACACACATACAAACTCACAACATATGGACTAGTTATTTCAGTGATAAATTTCGACATCGAAGAAATAAAATAATGCCGATATTACATGAATTCTTCCAGAGAAATATAATAGGAAAAGAACCGTTCCTCACTGTCTGTAAAATGTAAAAATAAACAAACCGATAGCATAAAGGAACACAATACGATCTAAATTGTAGGAGTCAGAAAAATACTAGACAGTGTACATAACACGATGTAATATAATACAATGCAACACAGTATAATACATTTAAGTCTGGAGGAAAGTAATTGGAATTGATGCAGATTTTTTTTTGTAGAAGAGGATGCATTTCTTTTTTGGTATTAAGTATAGATCTTGTAACTTCAAGATAAGCACCAAATACAGACATACGTAACTTCCAATCCAGTGGAGAAGAAAAATACAATGATAAATAAAACCCATAATCGAATTTTTAATAATGGAAGAAAATAGAGAAAAAAATTAGAGAAAGTCAGACAAAGAGAAAACAAAGTACTTCGGTAGAAACAAATCATTATCAGTAACTATAATCGATGTCAATGTACTTAATTGTCAATTAAAATGCACGTGTCGTCAGACTGGATTACAAAATAAAACAACTCCTTGCTGTCAAGTAAGAGAAACTCCTATAGTGTCAGAAAGAGAATGGAATGTACATGATGAACAAATATTTTAAGCAAATCAAAGGAAAGCTGATATACCTGTATTAGTTTTGGACAAATAGATTTTAAGGCAAAAAGAATGAGGAGGTATAAAAAGCACCGTGTAATGATTCAGTATGATATTATATAATGGCAAAAGTCAATTCACCAGAGGACATAACAGTCTTAATTTTTTATGTACCTAATAACATCTTCAAAATTCATAAAATAAATTTTGGCAGAACTACAATAATAATAAAATGACATATCTATCACCACGGAGGGGAAGATTTTTATACACTTCTTCAAGTAATTGAAAGGTCAAACAATTAAACAAATAAACTAAGGAAAAGAAGATTTAAACAAAACAATTAACAGTCTAACTATAAGGAATCCTGCACGCCGTAGGACGCTACACCCCACACTCATAAAAGACAAAGCATTTATGAAAACAGATGATGTATTAATTACAAATCTCAACAAATTTTAGAATTGGTCTAACAAAGACCGCCTTTGCTGACCAGGATGCAATTTAATTTAGAAAACGGTAACTAAAGATAGCTAAACTAAATTTAAAAGTACATTTTAAATAAATAACAGGTCAAAGAGGAAATTATATTGGAAAATTTAAAATGTCTAAACAAAAAGAAATGAAAAATTCCTCATGAAAACTTTGGGAATGCAACCAAAGTGGTGCTTAGAAGGATTTTCGCGTCATCGCATGCACACATTGAACTAAGTAGGTGGTTTCTTTAAAGAGTCATTTGCTAAAAGAGGTTTAACCTTGTTTCAAAATCTTCAGGCCTTGAACTGTGATTTTCCTGTTGTGACTTGCAACAAACGTCTTAGAGCATCCAAATCGGCTCCGATTCTTACGAAGCATCAGATCTGCTGAGGCCCTAGGGCCAACTAGCAGCCCTGTACTGCAGTCTGGACCAGCTGGGAAATCTTTTTGCTCTGGGCACAAATCAAACCTGACAGCTTCCTCAGTCACTTGGCAAAGGTATTGGGGCAGAGTAACAGGAAATGATATATGCTGTCTCCAGAATTCAAAGGGGCTCAGCAAGTATGGTACCACCTTCTCTGCGGCTGTGGGCAAAAGATGGAATATCTTTTCTGTGACTCGGGTGAAAGTATCTTGACACACTCTAATCTACTACAGGCGTAACTTCTGTAATGTGGCAGGAAATTGTATTTTCGTGGATTTTTATTTTCACAGGTAATATGTGCCGTAAATACATGGCATCTTGGGTGCCTGCTCCTTCCAGCTTTCTGGACCCTACTGGCGTGCCATTGTGACGGTAGTGAATTTCGTGTGCTGCCTTGAAGAACGATAAGGCAGGCAGGCAGGCGGCCGTGTGTGACAAAGACCAAGAGCTCAGTATCCTGAGCCAGGGGAGTGAATGTGTACTGCTGGCCCCATCTCATGCAAGCAAATGCTTCTACCATTTTCTGAAATTATTCACATCCATTAAAAACAACCATAGTTCCCTTTATGAGTCCCATTTGCTACATTTCCCTTTAAATTGGCTTGCTTCGGTACCTTCTTGGTATTCCGGAACATCACTCTCAGAAGGCACGTGGCCTCAGAGGCCGCAGGTAATGACCTTTTGGCTTTGTGTTCCACGAGCATCTACCTTCCCATCCCAGAATGTGAAACATGCTTCCTTATGATCAACACTGTGTTCTCCCCACTTCTCTGCAACCCGCTTTGTGGATTGCATTTTCTGAACAGGTGAAGTCCCTGTGCAGCATGCAACAGAAACTGATTCTGGCTAACGTAAGCGACATGAAAGAACTTACCTGAGGTTCTGGAGAGCAGCCAGCGCCAAAATAAACGATGAACAATAAACCTTCGGAGAGGGTGGAAAGCAGGACAGTCTCAGGCTTAGCCTCAGCTGGAGTCGCCCTTCCTCCCAGGAAGTGTCTTTCGAAGCCAATTCTGGGTGAGAGAACAGAGCGATTTAGGGTTACACGGCACAGAACAGAACGAGCGACATCGGGCGAACGTCTACTGCACCATAAGGTAAAACAACAACACCGTAACTAACTGCATCCAAATAGAGCCCGTTTTTGGAGACGTGAAAAATCTAGAAAATGGAAGGATGGGAACCCACTACGTTCTGCTAACCAAAGATTTTCACTGTTACTAGTTTTTAAACAATATTTTCCCCAACGAATTAGAAAAAATACTATAACTCGAAACGCTTCAAATGTACATAACAGATTAAATTTGCCAATAAACATGCAGATATAAACAATCTTACATTTTGGTAGTATTCACGCTTTCCTTAAAATTTTTAAAGTTGTTTTTTTTTAACTTATAAACATGACACATATGGATTACATTGCAGAAATATATGCGAAATAAGCAAATGTTTCCTCTAATTCTGAGATAATCCCCAAGATAATCCCTGTTAAAAGCTGGAGATTTTTTCCCCAACATTTCTACATATGCATATATTAAACATGTTACTAATTTATTAGATATTAATTAAAAATTGGATTCCATTTTTCCTGCATTAAATACTGTCTTACTTTTATGACATTAAACTGTATCTCGGAAAGTATTTCCATATTAGTACATATAGTCTAACCTCATTCTTTTCAACAGCCCTATATTATCCTATTGAATGGATATATCACAATTTATTGAACTAATTCTACTGATGGACGTTTAAGTTGTTTCGGATTTGTCACTAATCAAGTATTTCAGTGTAAAGTCCTTGTCCCTATACCTATGCTGACTTGTTTCTGAATCAGCCTTTCCATAGAAATGCACATATTTGATACATCGGTGTATGCAAACTTACTTCTTGCTTTATTAGCATATTACAAACTTCTCAAATACTATCGAAATCTTTATTAGTTAAATGTAATACGTATATGCTATTTCATACAGGTGTCCTAATTTAATTAATATGATGGTTCCCACATTTGATGATTTTAGGTTGTTTCTAAGTTTGGTTAACAGAAATAATTTTGCATTGAACATTTCTGTCTCTAAAGCATTATTTGCATCTCTGAATAATTTTAGGGATATTCCCGAAAGTGAAATCATTGTATGAACATTATTTAAGGCTCTTGATGTATACTGACAAACTGTTCTTCAAAAAGCTTGTAGGATTTACATTTGCATCAGCAA
>NW_011889156.1:46160-51219 GCF_000151845.1 Pteropus vampyrus
GATTTGTCACTAATCAAGTATTTCAGTGTAAAGTCCTTGTCCCTATACCTATGCTGACTTGTTTCTGAATCAGCCTTTCCATAGAAATGCACATATTTGATACATCGGTGTATGCAAACTTACTTCTTGCTTTATTAGCATATTACAAACTTCTCAAATACTATCGAAATCTTTATTAGTTAAATGTAATACGTATATGCTATTTCATACAGGTGTCCTAATTTAATTAATATGATGGTTCCCACATTTGATGATTTTAGGTTGTTTCTAAGTTTGGTTAACAGAAATAATTTTGCATTGAACATTTCTGTCTCTAAAGCATTATTTGCATCTCTGAATAATTTTAGGGATATTCCCGAAAGTGAAATCATTGTATGAACATTATTTAAGGCTCTTGATGTATACTGACAAACTGTTCTTCAAAAAGCTTGTAGGATTTACATTTGCATCAGCAACATGAGTGCCTGTATTGCTGGCCCCTTACTATTGATATATTAGTATCTTTTTCTGTGCCTAGTTAAAAATTAAGTATAATTATGTTGTATCATTTATTCACTTATATAGCGATATAAGTAATTTGCCAGTAGGTTTCAAGCTGCTGGTAAATTCCTTTCCATGTTTACCACAGAAGTGGACTGCGGTTTGGTTCATGTCCTTGTTACAGGATGCCTAGACAATCTCTTGATATACTCTTTTATAAATGATGGAGCGCTGAGCATCTGAAAACGTCAAAATGTCATTTGGGTCCTGTCGCCCTGGCTCCCTTAATGTGAAGAGCAGAGCAGTTGTCCTGCACGGGCCAGTAAGAGCAGCATCTGGCCAGATGGGGTTCTCGCAACCCCCAGAATCGAACTTCAACTTCGCTTTCGTACATCTCAGTGCTGAGTCTAACCACCTCAACGTCCTTCTAGCGCAGTTAAACACGGCTCCTGCTTCTCTGCGCCACGAATTTTTATTTGAAGCCTGTCATGATCTTTCTCTAAAGCTCTATAGCACTTAAGCCACCTGTTGCCAACAGGCACTTCACGCCAGTTGGCCTGGGTGATAACTTAGGCCACTCGTTGGCCTCCGCCTGCTGCAGGGTGCTGAGAAACACTCACTGAATCCCCAGTGCCTTCAGACTCAGCTAAGGCCAACAGCCATCTCCCTGGGGACCTGTGGCTCAACCATTCCTCGTGACAGTCTATATAGATCAGAGTTTTCTTTCCAACTACACAGTACAGTACATTCTAACTGCTTTATCAGAAAAGGGGTTGGTTAAGAGGTTTTGGACTGGTCTCCCAAATTGAAGTAGTTTTGGTAAGAGGAAGATGCTTTTAACCAGTCACAACCACTGGAACTTATTCATGTGATTTCAACAGAGATTACCCAGAAAATGCAGTTGTTAGCTCCTCCCACTCCCCCAGACACTGCAAAACACATTTATGAAGTACAGTCTGGCCTTCGTGGATAATTTCCTAGAACAGCAACAAACTCCCACCTGACTCTTGTTTCATTAAGATGTAAAAATTTTTTCCTGTGAAAGCCATCAATGAGATCCTTAATTCTCTGTGCCTCTTAGTTATCTACATGCAGACATCATTTTTTCTTCATCTTTTGTTCTACTCAAAGTTTGGGATTTTTAATCCTAGGCGTTGAGAGAGGTTCAATTTATCAGGAAATTCTTATTTTGAAGTTAATTTCTGTGCCACTTGATAGGACCAGGAGTAAAAAATATCCCGTGTGATACTGTGGGCCACGGTTTCAAGTTCAGGACCCTTAGTTCATCTTCACCCTCGTTCATCTCAATGCCCTCTCCACTCACGAGGACAAACAATAAATGTAATGACCACGTTACACCGTAGATACAATGTCATGGGTAAAGAAAAGGAAAGAAAAATATTTTATATGAGATACAGTGAGCGAGGAAGGGAGCAGAGGAAGAGCCTAGAGCTCTTGTTTCTGCAGCTGGTCTGGGGGCTCTACCTGGCATTTTCGTCTCCCGCCGCTTATTCCGTGTTTCGCCTATTTCTGGCTAACACTGTAGCTGGTTAAAGTTCTTTGCATAGTGGCAGCCGATACCTTTCTTCCCGTGGGGCTTGCATCCCCAAGTCCTTAGTGGTCCTGCCTGTCAAGGGTGGCAGCAATGTGCTGGCAACTTTGACCACTGCACGTGGTGTACAGCGCAGGGCCCCTGGGGGGCTCCTGTGTGCCAGCTGCACTCTTCCCAGCATCTGTGGTGCAAGAGCGACCCTACCTCCTTCCCACAGACAAGGTCAGTCAGCGGATCGCCTCTCCCCAGCACTGACCCCCACGCCTGTCCGTTTAGTGCTGGGTTTCTCAATCTCCGGGCTACCGGCATCTCGGATGATAACTTGTTACGGGGACTGTCTGGTGCACTGTGAAATGTTCGGCAGTGTCCCTGGCCTCCACCCACCAGACGCCAGTAGCAACCCGCCCCACCCCCAGTTGCGACAACCGCCGCGGGCTCCATCGCCAGAGAAAACGGCTTCTGCCGAGCACGGGTTTGAAGAACCCGACGGCACAGCGGAGCGACGTCCCTTAGCAGATGCGCTTCCCTCCGTCACTCTCGCTTCTTGACCAGAGAAAGAAGAAGCCTTTTTTGCCAAAAGATCCTCCCAATTTACCGCTAGAGTAACGACGGGATGCTGGGCGGAACAACGGAGTAGAGGTTCGTATCACCCATTTTACATCGAGCAATAAACTCATTATGCAGAGAGGAGCGGAGAAAATCCTCCCTATCTCAACATTCAAAGACACTTAATAGTTTGGACAATTATTTATGGTCCTAGGACAATCACTTATCAACATATAACATCGTTCCAGGTAGATTAAAGACCTAAGTGGAAAAAGCAAAGGCCCGGACCACTCTCACACCGCACAGGAAAGTGAGGCAGGAGGTGTGGGGGGCGTAGGGGGGGGGGCAGAATGGGTCAGGTGGGTCAAAGGCTACGAACTTCTAGTCATCAAATAGTAAGTCATGGGGATGTCATACACAGCAAGGCCGACTGTAGTTAACACTGCGCTGCATATCTGACAGTTGCCAAGATAGTGAGTCTTAAAAGCTCTCATCACCAGACAGACATTCTGTAACTACATGTGGTGACGGATGTTGACTGGCCTTACTGTGGGGATCATTTCACAATTTATACAAATATTGAATCATGGCATTATACATCTGAAACAGATGTATGTCCATCACACCTCGATTAAATAAGACAACCTATAGTCCGACCACTGAGAAGGATAAATACGTAACATGCAATGGCAATCACATGACAACGCATAAATGTACCAAATTAACGATTCCGTCTTAAACTTACACGATGTTACATATCAAATATATTTTAATTAAAAATATACGGAAAACAATCTGAAGGTAGGGATGCTATAGTTCCATGGCATTTGTTCGTTCATTCATTTGTTCATTCATTCAACAAATGTTGTCGACGTGCTTTGTGAGCCAGAAGCTCTGCTACACTAGGCCGTGGAGCATCACAAAGAACAAAGATACGAATCCTTGCCTACGAGGAGCTTACGCTGCAGTGGAAGAAACAAGACAATAAATGAAATGAATGGTAACATATATATACACACAATAAAACATAGGGGATGTGGGTCGCCATTCGAGGTGGGGCTGTCGGCAAGGTGTTTTCATTTTCTATTGTTGCTATAATAAATGAGCACGAACTCAGTGGCTTAAAGAAACAGAAATTTATTACCTCGCCGTTCTGGAGCTCGGAAGGCTGAATGGGTCTCATCGGGTTAAAACCACGTCTTGGCAGAGCCGCATTCCTCCCGGAAGCTCTGGGGCAGAATCTGTTTCCTTCCATTTTCCAGCTTCTAGAGGCTTCCTGGGCTCGTTGGCTTGGGCCCCCAGCTGACAGCAGCCTCGCTCTGACTTCTGCTTTCATGGCCACATCTGGTTCCCCGGCTCTCCCGGCCTCTGTCGCTCACGAGGACCCTGGGGCTTCCACTGGGCCAACCTGCACAATCCAGGGCACGTCTCCTACCTCCGGGCCCTTCATTTAATCACACTGCAGTCACTTTTGCCACTGAGGCAACATAGTCACAAGTTCTGGTGACTAAGACGCGGACACCACTGGAGGGCCATTATTGAGGCTGACACAGAGGTCCTCAATGGGGAGGTGCCATTTTCAGTGAGTACGTGAGGGGGAAAAGAGCGAGTCGTCAAGAGACCTGTGGGGGGCGCAGAGGGCGCAGAGGGAGCAGCGGGCGCCAAGGCCCTGGGGCAGCCGCGCCTTGTCTGCTGGTGGCCGGAGGGCGGCAGAGTCAGCAAACTGGGGACAAGGTAAAGGGGCGGAGGTTAGGGTCCATCACGTAGGGCCTGGTAACTCTGCCTTTCCCTCTGCGGTTTTCAGTAGAGGAGTGACATCGTCGCTGTACATTTTAACCGAATGACTCTGGCCGCCATGGGGAAAACTGACTGCAAGTTGGGAAAAATCGAAGATTGGAGACAGGTGTGCATCGTTACCTACTGCCACAAAACGAAGTCTCCCCTGAACTTAAGCACTTTAAAACAAAAATCTATTTTTCCTGATTCTGTGGGTTGGCTGGCTGGCTTTGCTCCACAGTGATGGCTGCTGGGGCCACCACGTTTGGGAAGGAGCTCCGCGGCGACGGGAGTGTCCCAGACGGCTTTACATGTCTGCCACCCCAGCAGGCTGGCTGCAGGGAATGGAGACTGGTCAGACTTCTCACACGGTGGCTCCAGGTTCCCAGAGAGCTCAGGAGAGGCTGCCAGGCCCCTTACGGGCCAGGTCTGGATCCCGCCCAGAGCCACCTCCCCGACAGGTCCTGTCACACCAAGTCAAAGGCCAACACAGTCTGAGGGGCAGGGAAGCTGTGTCAGCCCAAATAATGGCCCTCCCAAGACGTCCACATCTTAGTCACCAGAACTTGTGAATATGTTACCTTAATGGCAACCTCTTAATGAGGGTGACACCTGTAATCGAGCAGTGTTTCAGGTGACAGATGACAGTAGCTTGGGCTAAGGGGGTAATAGAATTTGGAGAGATGGGTCCTATTCTGAACTTAT
>NW_011889156.1:53429-56810 GCF_000151845.1 Pteropus vampyrus
TCTGGAGCTCGGAAGGCTGAATGGGTCTCATCGGGTTAAAACCACGTCTTGGCAGAGCCGCATTCCTCCCGGAAGCTCTGGGGCAGAATCTGTTTCCTTCCATTTTCCAGCTTCTAGAGGCTTCCTGGGCTCGTTGGCTTGGGCCCCCAGCTGACAGCAGCCTCGCTCTGACTTCTGCTTTCATGGCCACATCTGGTTCCCCGGCTCTCCCGGCCTCTGTCGCTCACGAGGACCCTGGGGCTTCCACTGGGCCAACCTGCACAATCCAGGGCACATCTCCTACCTCCGGGCCCTTCATTTAATCACACTGCAGTCACTTTTGCCACTGAGGCAACATAGTCACAAGTTCTGGTGACTAAGACGCGGACACCACTGGAGGGCCATTATTGAGGCTGACACAGAGGTCCTCAATGGGGAGGTGCCATTTTCAGTGAGTACGTGAGGGGGAAAAGAGCGAGTCGTCAAGAGACCTGTGGGGGGCGCAGAGGGCGCAGAGGGAGCAGCGGGCGCCAAGGCCCTGGGGCAGCCGCGCCTTGTCTGCTGGTGGCCGGAGGGCGGCAGAGTCAGCAAACTGGGGACAAGGTAAAGGGGCGGAGGTTAGGGTCCATCACGTAGGGCCTGGTAACTCTGCCTTTCCCTCTGCGGTTTTCAGTAGAGGAGTGACATCGTCGCTGTACATTTTAACCGAATGACTCTGGCCGCCATGGGGAAAACTGACTGCAAGTTGGGAAAAATCGAAGATTGGAGACAGGTGTGCATCGTTACCTACTGCCACAAAACGAAGTCTCCCCTGAACTTAAGCACTTTAAAACAAAAATCTATTTTTCCTGATTCTGTGGGTTGGCTGGCTGGCTTTGCTCCACAGTGATGGCTGCTGGGGCCACCACGTTTGGGAAGGAGCTCCGCGGCGACGGGAGTGTCCCAGACGGCTTTACATGTCTGCCACCCCAGCAGGCTGGCTGCAGGGAATGGAGACTGGTCAGACTTCTCACACGGTGGCTCCAGGTTCCCAGAGAGCTCAGGAGAGGCTGCCAGGCCCCTTACGGGCCAGGTCTGGATCCCGCCCAGAGCCACCTCCCCGACAGGTCCTGTCACACCAAGTCAAAGGCCAACACAGTCTGAGGGGCAGGGAAGCTGTGTCAGCCCAAATAATGGCCCTCCCAAGACGTCCACATCTTAGTCACCAGAACTTGTGAATATGTTACCTTAATGGCAACCTCTTAATGAGGGTGACACCTGTAATCGAGCAGTGTTTCAGGTGACAGATGACAGTAGCTTGGGCTAAGGGGGTAATAGAATTTGGAGAGATGGGTCCTATTCTGAACTTATGTTAAAGGTAGAGCATGAGGATTTGGTAATAAAGTGTTTCGGTCGGCCTGGGCTGCCATAACAAAATACCATAGACCGGGTGGCTCAAAGCAGCAGTCCAGAACCTTCGTAGCACCAGGGACCGGCGCTCCTATGGGCATCTAACGCCGATGGTCTGAGGCGGAGCTGAGGCGGTGGTGCCGGCGCTGGGGGGCGGCTGCAGACACAGATGAAGCTTCGCTCACTCACCCTCCGCTCACCTCCTGCTGTGCAGCCTGGTTCCTACAGGCCAAGGCCCAGTACCGGTCCACAGCCCAAGGGGTTGGGGACGCCGTCGGCTTAAACAGCACATTTATTTTCTCACAGTCGTGGGGGCGGGAAGTCTGAGGTCAGAGCGGTAGCAGATCAGTTCTGGCGAGACCACTCTTCCTGGCCTGCAGATGGTCACCTGCTTGCGGTGTCCTTGGATGGCCTTTCCTCGGTGTGCACGTGGGGGAGTCAAGAGGTCACTCTCTTCCTTTTTGAAGACCATCAGTCCCACTGGATTAGGGCCCCGCCCTTAGGACATTATCTAACCTTAAATACCTCTTAAAAGTCCTATTTCCAAATACAGTGGCATCGAGGGTTAGGGCTTCAGCACATGAATTTGGGGACACGGGTCAGTCCGTAGCAAACAGGAAGTGGGATGCGAGAGAAAGAGGAGCCAAGGACGACTAGTTGTTTAGTCTGGTTAATTGGAAAAAGAGTTGTACGTTAACTGAAGTAGGGGATAATGCCGAAGAGACGGGGTTTGGGGGATTCTGTTCAATTCTGGACATATTAGGTATTACATAGGTAACCTGATCTGAGTTTGGACTGGACACGAGTTGTCTGGACTGGAGATATAAAATTTGATAAAGACGTAACGTTCCTGGCCTGGCCCATTTGATCGCAGATGGCATCTGACACCACGAGGACAGGAGCAACTAGAGTCGGCGTGGCAGCACAGTCTCCCTGAGCAGCGGCCCTGAGGGCCTGGACAGGAGGAGGAACCACAGAGCGCTGACGAGGGCTGACTAGTGCGGCAGAGGCCGAGAGGCTGTGGAGTCTGGAAGTGACACAGGGAATGACAACTGTGTTCGGTGTTGCTTACAGGTCAAGTGCGGTGAGGACTAAGTGTCGATCGTCAACTACAGCAATGTGGAAGTCATGAGCAACCCTGACAGGATCTGCACAGTGACAGTCTGGATAGAGACCGGCCCAGGGAGCATGGGGGGACAGCGTCGGGGGTTCGCTGCGAAGGGAGCAGGAAGTGGCGTGCGAGCTGGACACAGAAGTGGAGTCGCACGTATTTTAAGATGGACAGTATGACAGCACGTTTGTGTAGTGGCAGGAACAACGCAGCAGAGGGCAAAAGAAAGAACATAACGTAGGCGAGGAAGGAAGAGTGCCCGGCACGCGAGGGACAGATGCCCCAGATGTCTGCATGGCTCACTCGGTCCCCTCCTCCAGATCTGTCTCCGCGTCACCACAAGATGAAACCCATGTCCTTTACCTATCGTCCTTCTGTCCCCTTCTCCCATGCGTCAGCCCTAAGTAACAGGAATCTACTTCCGTCCCTACAGATCTGCCTAAACATTTCGAACGGAAACATACCATGTGGGCTCCGGGCTCTGTTGTGACTGGCTTCTTTAACTTAGGATATACTATTTCCGAGGTTCATCCGCACTGTAGCATGAATAGTGCTTTGTTTCTTTTTATTCCTAAATAATACCGCAGGAACATACATTCTGTTTACCCAGTCATTCACTGATGGACATTTGGGTGGTTTCTACCTTTTGATTACTGCGAACGGCGCTGCCATGAACATATAACTCGGAGAGGAATTGCAGGGTCGTATGGTAATTCCGTTTGACTCTTTGAGACTGTCTTCTGCAGCGGTCGCGAGATTTTACATTCCTACCAACAACGTATGAGGTTCCGAATTCTCCACGTCCCCACTAACACGTGTGTGACGACAGCCATCCTGGTGGATGCGCGGTGGTACCTCGTGGCGGTCCCGCCCACCCCCTCACTCCCTCCAACGCCAGCCTC
>NW_011889156.1:57395-59018 GCF_000151845.1 Pteropus vampyrus
TATTCCTAAATAATACCGCAGGAACATACATTCTGTTTACCCAGTCATTCACTGATGGACATTTGGGTGGTTTCTACCTTTTGATTACTGCGAACAGCGCTGCCATGAACATATAACTCGGAGAGGAATTGCAGGGTCGTATGGTAATTCCGTTCGACTCTTTGAGACTGTCTTCTGCAGCGGTCGCGAGATTTTACATTCCTACCAACAACGTATGAGGTTCCGAATTCTCCACGTCCCCACTAACACATGTGTGACGACAGCCATCCTGGTGGATGCGCGGTGGTACCTCGTGGCGGTCCCGCCCACCCCCTCACTCCCTCCAACACCAGCCTCCTTCGCTCTCCGTAAAGAACCGGACATCGCTTTCTCCTGCTGCATCTCAGCAGCGTCTGAGAAATCAATCCGGGAACCGGTACGTGTGTACTTCACACCGCCACTTCGGACCTTACAGGTACCTTTCAAACGTCACGGTAATTCCCCCCGACACCCCTTCTCCGCCCCTGCAGACTTCAGGTAATAACTACATAATCATGTAAAGGCTGAAACGGAAAACCTCTTGAGAGCTTATAGTTCTTCTGTTGATTATCTGATGTTTTTTCACTACCAAAAACCAATTTTGATATGATTTTTTTCCTGTTTGACAAATATGAGGATTTATGAACTGAATAAAAGCAAGTGCACTTGAAAAGCTTCGAGCTTTATTCAGAGTCAAATGTGAGGGACTGGAATGTGACAACAGGAGGAAGAAGGAACACTGTTCCAGAAGTAAGGTCTTCCTGAGATCTCTACCTGACTCTCCCCATCCTGAGGTGGTAGCCTTCCTTTAAAAATCGCCTAAAATACACTTTGCCAAATACCGAAACTACGTACGTGCATCTGAAATAAAACAAGGACAGTCAGGGTGGAGATGCCTTTTGCAGGTTGCCACAGAGGTTGAAAGGTGTTTCGACAAAGGTTGGCAGCTCCGGTTGGGACGCCTGGGGTAAATGCCCATGCAAATGAGTGCCGGGAAAGTGTTCCCGGGATTCACCTCCATTAAGCACTGAGAAATCATTACAGGTTATAAAACTCAGTGTTCTAATCGTGACACTCGTGGGAAGCAGTTCAAGCGGCACAGCTGTACCGAGCAAGGGAACAGGGAGGGGGCAGAAGAAAAATATGGCTGAGGCAGGTTTTGTCAAGCTGAGGTCTGGGGACCCGCCATTGCAGTGGAGCTGGGAAAAACACCCTCTTTCCAGACTCTGAAAATGTTCACAACACACTGGTTTCCTTGGAGGGAGTCGCACTGAGATGATTACGTTGACATCAGCGTTGTCTTTTTTTCTCCTCGTAGTCTAGTAAACTGAAAATTATGTGCCCCACACCCACAAACCAAGAGTGCAGCTCAGGTCCTCGGGCGCCTGTTTGGGCCATGAGGCTGGTCACTTCACGTGGGCAAAGGGGTGCGAAGGTCTGATGGCGGCCTCCTGGCTTCGGAGCTGGAGAAGACCCCAGCGAGCGGCCACAGCAGAAAACCTTCGTGTGACAGACCCACCGTGTGTGTCAGGGACTTGAAATCGGTGCCACGGTCTAGCCAAGCGGTTTCACTCGCGGGTAGTTTACACCGAGGAGACTGCGCAC
>NW_011889156.1:59900-75074 GCF_000151845.1 Pteropus vampyrus
CCCCCTGTCCCGAAGCGGCCCTCGGTCTCCGCTCCTCGCATCGTCTGCCCTGACGACATGAGCAACAAAGAAGGTGGCGTCCTCGACCGCGCTGGGCCTTATTTACTGAAAGGGGGAGGATCTCCAGCCTTATTTGTCGGAATTCCCCTTCCGCCGAGGGATGCCCTCCCCTTGCTGGCTCGGGGAGGGGGGCGTCCCGGGGGCTGTCCCGGCCACGCCGGCCCTCCTTACACCTCTCACCTTCTCAAACCCTCGAGCTGTTTTTGTAAATCTTAACAAAGGTGACTGCTCCGCCTCGTGCCAGGTCCAGGAACCCGTTGGAGGAGGCCTGGCCGAGTGAGCTTACGGTTTGGGGGCCAGGCAGGGCCGCTTCTGTGTCGGTCGGCCGAGGAAGCCTCTAAGGCCAGGACCTGTGGGTGTAAAGGAAGGAAGGGGTTTGCCTGCCTGCATTGTGTTTTGTCACCTCTTGGTGATGGAAGAGCCCTATCCAACTTTTTTCTCCATCTCTACGTAAGGTTCAGGAGGGTTCAGGAAAAGGAAGCATGACAATTTCCCACATAACCAGAGGAGAGAAGGGAAGGATGTTAATTCCTCTTCACCCGTGATGTTGGCCTTCAAATGTAAGTTCTCTGTAACGTAAGTTGGCGAAGAGAACAAAAGGCGGTGACGATTGTTTAGCCATCGTGCACGAGAAAACAGCACCTTAGAATTTAAGATGTGCACGTGTCCACGTTTTACTCTTCCTGGAGCTTTTGGATGGTGCTAGGTCGGCCATGACAGTCAGGATTGCAAACGTCTTGATCTTTTACCCTCTTACAGTTTAACGGGCAAACATCGGTTAATGAACACGAGACGTGCCATATAACTGAAAATCATGGTGTCCTTGATATGTAAATATATCAGGTGTGTGTACACTGCTTCGTGACTGGGAGAAATGCAACGCCAGGCGCTTTCGCTGTGCGGACATCTTAGAGGGTACGCACCTAGGTGGTCTGGCATGCCACTGTCACGGTATGCACTGTGCTTTTGTGCGACTGGCAGCAGGTAGCTTCACGCCAACGTCACCGCAAACACGGGAATGATGCGTTGTGCCACCACGTTAGGAAGGTTGTGACGTCCCCAGGTGGGAGGAGTTTTTCAGTCCCGTGACCTTATGTGACTGTCGTTGTATATGAGGTTCATCGTTGACCAAAACACCATTATGTGGCACGTGACTATCAGGTGCACGTATAGCTACGTACGTTTTACATTAATTTTTTAAACGCATATTGGGTTTGTTTCTTCAGCTAGACTTGAAGACGGACTGTGTTTTTGTTACGATTGGCACTTTGCGCAGTGGGAACTCCCGTTAGTAAATCATATATACGTGTATAGGTGTATATGGATTCACAGTGTCCCTTTCCTCAGTCTAGTAACTGGGTCAGGTGGTTCCTCATTTCAAAACAGAACACGAAACAAAATTCTTCCTCTCGTCCTCTCCACCGTCCTATACCTTATATTTTCTGTGGTTCAGGAACCTGACAGGGGCTTAGCTATTCTAACTGTTGACAAGTTAGGGCTTCTCCCAACAACCAGCTGTCAGTTCTTCACACGGACTCATCCATAGTGTTACTCGACTGTCCTCATGGCGTCTGGCTTTCCCCAGACAGAGCAAGGAGGAAGCCACGATCTCCTGTGTCCTAATCTCCGACATCATACACTGTTACTTTTGCTACGTTTTATTTGTTAAAATTGAGGCAGTTTAAATTCTCCCTTATATTTAAGGAAAAGAGAATTAGGCACCACCTTTCAAAGCAAGGAGTGATTTGTGGACGTTTTTAAAACCACTGTAGCATCTACAGTGATCATCAGAGATGCGACAGTTGTGATTGAGGAGACAGCGTATCGATACAGCTCCGTACTCAGTGGAAAAACCGCAGCAGACCAAGCGTTCTCCACCCTTGTGCTCCGACACGCTGTACGGAGCTGCTCGTTTCCAAGCATATTTTGCTGTTTTATGTTTCTGCCTAGTGTTTCACACGTAGTTTTTAAGCTTGGAATTGCTTCTAACTTGGTGCTCCCCTCGTCCGTCTGGTGTGCTATGGTTTCATTCAAGACCTAGCTCAAGTAGCTTCTTTTCTGTGAAGCCTTTCTGATATTTCCCTCCAGCAAACTTGATGACAAACATAGCAGTCATTCATTATCCATCTTTTCAGTCAAGCAGTATTTATTGAACATCTACTATATTCTAGCCCGTGTTAGTGACCAAGAAGAATGTAGTTCCTACTTTCCTGAACCTTTTACGTATATTTGTAGAATGATCACATTTATATGTCTGTCTGCTACTTTACTAAGCTCCTCGAGGACGGGTACTGCCTTATTTAACTGTATTCATGGTATCCGCTTCACGGTGGTCATTACGTATTCATAATAAAGAATACATTTGATTATCTTGAAATACTAGGCACAATCTTAGCCTAATTATTATCTCCATAATAAAATACCAGGCGTATTTAGGTCCTTGTCAGCTATTAATTTGGTTAATAGTTTATTCAAGTTTTTGATTTTTTTTTTTTAATTTATGCAAAACGCACCTGGGCGCATCTTAGGGAATAAGCATCCTGCTTGGTTTTTGGAATGACAATGCCAAAATAGAGTGATAATGAAGTGTTTAGTGGTTTGTGGGTATTTCAAGACTAGGGCTTGAAAATGCAGACAGTTGGTGTTATTAAAAGTTACAAACCTAAATTCTGGTTTCTTAGGGTTATATAGTATGTAGTAAGGTAATGAAAAAAAAACTTTGTTTCTTAGGGAGGTAGTTGGAAGTTATTTTTAAAGTAGTCAGGTATGATAGTTTTGTGATCTTGTGTATAATAGACTTGTTTTTGTTTTTGGTTTTTTTTTTTTACAATACGTATATCACGAGACTCTGAGCCGTAAAGCTCGGTTAAGGCGAATACCTCTGTTTAAAGAAAGAATGTTTTGGTTACTTAGAAATAAATAAGATGATTTTGTCTTTATTTTCTATAGCGTTAACAGAAGTTGCTCTATTACATATAGCAGTGATGTTATTTGATGGGCTTTAATTATGGAACATGCATACTTACGGTCATAATACTGTCTTCTTAGCATTTCAGCAGGAACTCGATGCAAGACATGACAAATATGAGAGACTTGTAAAACTTAGTCGGGATATAACCGTAGAGAGTAAAAGGACAATTTTTCTCCTCCATAGGATTACGAGGTGAGTAAACATCTTCAAAATTTGTTGGTTTGATACGTATTGTGTTAAACACATATATAAAGCATTACTCTATGTATCTATGTTATTAGAGTATGTATTAAAATATTCTGTGACTTATCGTGAACATTGGGATCAGAGGATGTTAGCAGCAGGCAGATTTTAAGAATAAACATTTTAATAAAAATAGGGAAAAATTCTTATTTCCAAAGCAGCTAGAGAGTTTGTGTTCTCTTAAGATCATCGATGTAGCCGTTTGTGAAAATATTAAATTTTTTTGGTTTATTAAAGCTTTACTTGGATGACATATGTGGAAATTTTAGTATGAGATAAATGTCGAAATCCGTTTAATTTGCCTTCCCACTCATTTTCCAACTCATCTCAGTCTGTCTTCTCACGACTGTTGAAATTGCCTTCGTTACCTTCGCGTTGCTGAATGTGGTGCACACTCAGGTGCTGTTGTCCTGGTTTACATTTTTGCAGCATATAATACTGTCGACTACGTAATTCTTTGAAAACGCCTTTTCCTTCAGCTCTATGACATTCTTCAAAATTTCTTTCTCAAGGACTTATTTTTCTAGGTAGGCCGTCTATGTTTTATAGATTTGTTGGTCGCAAGTGAAAGAAACTAGCTTAAACTAGCCCGAGCAGAGGAGGGCCGTGAATTGCAAAGATTCAGGAATGTCTTCTGGATGCAACTGAGTGTCTCCATCTTGCATCTTCCCTTGCTCCGTGTATTTCATTGACCGGCTTTCTCTGCTTCTCTGTTCCACGTGGGGGTGGAAAGCGCCCTCACTGCCATTCCTAGAGAGAGTTTCTCATTTCAAATTCCGAGTGCCTCTAGGAGGATAGCGGTGATTGGCTTTATACTGTGTATCTATGAAATATTTAAGGAAGACCAAATATAATTTATCATCTTTGTATTATTAAAAATACCATTGAAGCATTCTGTTTAATAACATAACTTTTAAGGTAAGTCTCTAATATTTTTAATTTTTAGTCCATTAAGTGGGAGCAAATTTGCCATGGCTTCATTGGAATGTGGCATTGTTAACTTTATCTTACCTGACTCAAATTAGTTTTCGCTTGTTTTTTTGAACGAGTTCTCAGATAACTTGTACACACTGGGACTGTATTATGGAAAGAAGCAACACTTTTAATTATGAACATTTTTTTCAGTACAAATTGCAATTCTAAAACAATTGTCATCAGCATTCAGCAGTTTAAATAGAACTGTGACAGGAGAACTTAATGCTTTAGAAAAAGCCATGTTATTGCGGAAAGTCATCGTGTATATGTTTGCTCACCGCAAAATAATAAACGCTCATTATAGTAATCTTAGAAAATAATGATCTTTAGAAAAATAACAAACGACAGAACAGTGAGGTTACCGAACGAAGGGAATCAGTCATGGGCCCTCAGCAGCTGCGAGCAGCGAGCAGCCCCACGTTTACGCGGCCTCGTCATGCTGGTGACCATTGCGTGTGGTCATTTTTTGATTAGTCGACAGAAAATGGTAAACTTTTAAAAACTACTAAGCTGCAGGAAAGTAAAAATACTTTATGAAAGAAATTAGCCAGCCAGAATACATGAAGATAACTGCAGTTAGCAGATTTCACATTTTATCTGCAGACTCATTTTCTTTGATAGGTATCAGTAGATATGTTTTCCTTCATCAGCGAGTTTTAGTAGTTTGTGTCTTTTCGGGGAATTTTTATATTTCCTCATAGTATTTCTTTACTATCCTTTCATTTCCCTAGGGTCTGTATGATGTTCCCTCTCTCATTCCTGATGTTGGTAATTTGTGTCCTCTCTTTTTCCTGATCTGTCTGGCTGTCGGTTTTATTGATCTTAAAGGACCAAATGTTGGCTTCACAGACATTGTCTATTTTTTTCTTTTCTGTTACACTCACTGATTTCTGTTTTTTCCCTTTGGATTCATTTGCTCCTCTTTTAAGGTGGAAACTGAGATCAGAGAAGAAACAGGTGATTTTTTTTTTAGTGCCGGCATTTAGTGCCGTGAATTTTCCTTCTGGTGTCTGCGCTGTAGCTGCGTTCCATGAATTTTGATTTTTTTTTTTTTCATTCTGTTTGAAAGACTTTCTCAGAGAAGTTCCTCAGCTCCACGTAGGTGTCTCACTCCTGCGCTGTCACTTGGAAACTCTCCAAGCTGTACGATGGGACAGTTACAGGGCACATGTCCCTTTATTCACCCCCCTCAGGGACCTTCCCGTGCTGCTTGTTGTCCAGTGTCTGAAAACCATTGTTCTGTATGTATTTTTTCCTTTTCAGTCGTTTATGGTGGGAGGATAAATTCAGTCCAAGTTACTCAAATGTTGACTAAAAGCAGACATGTCTAGATGTCATATTTTTATGAACATAATTTTTCTTGTAGTTATCATAACATACAACTTTGTATGCTTTTTTCACTTAATAATGTTATAGCATTTTTCACGTTTTGCATACTTTTAATGAGCTCAGTTGTAGTTTTGAGTTAGGCGTTTTCGCGTACACTGTTTAGTGCTGTGCGTTAGTCGATGACTGGATCGGTTCAGCTTTTCGCTCTCAAGCAGCTGGCCGAGGTGCTGAAAGTTCTCTGTGTCTTGATCACAGTGCTCCTGACATGGAAGAAATCCTGACTGAATCCGAAAACAAGTTGGACAGTGTCAGACAGAAGATCCTGCAGGTGGCACAGGAGCTCTCAGGGGAAGACACGCATCAGTTTCACAGAGCCGTGACCACAGGTGGGTCCGGGTTCCCTTCGGTGCGGACGTGTCCTGTAAATGGCTTGTTACGTGATGTGCGAGTCGCATGAATTTTAATTGATGTGTGGTGAGATATCGTTGGCTTTAAACAATTGGGACGGCTGAACGGTAACGTAAAGGTGACCGAAAAACATAATTGGCTTTATCTTTCTAACTGTGTGGTAATAGCCATTGCTAGATTTTAATAAAGTGATTGAGAAAACAGACTTAACAGGATGGATTTATTCTTGAGTGCGTAGAGTGAATTCAGACGGGCACATCTCATTTCCCACCGCAAGTGTATCTCACTGGTGGCTCTAAGTTTCAGATTTAGTAGGAGCATGACAGAGAAGGCATCTCCTAGCCAGGTGGACCCAGGCCTCTCACAGGGTGACTCCCTACTGGGAATTTTAGGGTAGCACTGGATTTTATATTTAAAAAGTTCCGGGGAGTACTGGATCTCGGGGATCGTCACCATTTTCAAATTACTGTTAATCCTTGAACAACCCAGAGGTTTGGGTGCTGACCCCACCCACGCCCCCGGTGCAGTCAAAAACCTGCGTGAAACTTTTGATTCTCAAAACTTCACTACTAAATGCCTGCTGTTGACGGAAGCCTTACTGGTAAGGTAAACAGTCGTCGAACATGTATTTCGTATGTTAGGTTTGCTACACGCGGTGTTCTTAAAATAAAATAAAGTAAGCTGGAGGGAAGAGAATGCTTTTGAGAAAATACATTTGCAGAACTGTGTGAATTGAAAAAATCCTCACGGACGTTTGAAGGTCAGCTCTGCTAGTGCTTGATTCGTTTCCCGTCATCTTTTTCTCGACGTGAGTTCACCGACGGGAGATGCCGCAGAGTTCAGATGGGTCCTGAAGTTTGCAGACACGTAGTCAAAGGACGATTGGTACTCACAGGAGTAAACGAAGGTTCTTTGTTTCTTTCTGTCAAACGCTGATTCTGCTGAGCTCAGGTCGGTGGGAAATGACTTCGTTTCGCGTTCGTTCAGCGTACGTCCGGTTTTAGTCTGATCATTTATAATTTCAGGACTTGGTTTTCAGAAATGTTGAGCTGTCATATGTTTAAAAGTCTTTCATCGTTCAGTAGTTTTGCATGTATGTTTTTATTGAGGCGTAATTGGTCTACAGCATTGTTATTTTCAGGTACACAGCGCAGTGGTTTGATACGTGTGCATGTTGTGACATGACCATAGTAAGTCTAGTTACCACCCACCGCCATGCACATTTGCAGAATTTTTTTTTTTCCTCGCGATGAGCTTTTAAGATCACCTCTCTTAGCAGCTTGCAAGTATACGGTGCAGTGTTAACAGTAGCCACCGTGCTGCAGGTGCAGTGTTAACTGTAGCCACCGCTCTGGCTTGGTAACTGGAAGTTCGTACCTTTTGACTCCCTTCGCCCGTTGCGCTCACCTCCCCCTCCTGCCTCTGGCAGCCACTTCACTGTCTTTTACTGTCAGTAAGAGAAAGTACCTGTACACGTCAGGTAAAGCCGGGGTGTGTTAGAAACTGAAGTGGTAACTCAGACGGTTCTGTGCGGAGTCATAGCTAATTCCCAAAGGAGATGCAGTCCCGTCGTCGTAATTTAGACTTTACTAACAGAGATTTGTTGTTGTTTTTTTAAGTAATAACACACGCAGTAAAAAAATTTAATGAATTCAGTTCGTGTTGTCAGGCGGCACAGATTTGAACGTGGCAGATGTGGCAGGGTTGGGAGAGGGAACCGGATGTTTCGGGGAAGAGGGGTGACGTGAAAGCCGGGGGAAGCCTCTGGAAGAAAATAGGAGAACATCTTCGTGACCTCATGGCAGGAAAGATTTTTTTCGAAAATGATGCAAATAAGCGTTACCTGCTAAAGGAAAAATAAATCAGTTGCATTTCATTAAAATTTAGAAATTCTGTTCATTAAAAGACAGCAATAAGAAAAAAAAGGCAAGTGAAGTCTGAGAGAAGACATTGCAGTAAATCAGACGAAGGACTTGTACACAGAATACGTGAATTCCTCCAACTGGTAGAGAAGCCCGACACGTAAAAACGTATAAGAAACTCAGAAGCTTCAAAAAGGCAAATGTTAGGCGGCTAATAAGCATATGGGAAGGTACTCAGCGTCATTACGCACTTGAGTGATGCAAACTAAAACCGCAACGAGACACCAGTCACTCGGCAGCGTGACTGAACAGTGATGGCCGACGAGACCACTTTAAAACCTTGGCTGCATCTAGCTGAAAAACGCGCCTGCCGTGTGGTCACTTCGGGTGTGTACCCGAGACGGGAGGCTCATGTCACCGAAAGGCACGTGCGGGAAAGCTCGTGACAGCTGTAGTCCTGACATGCTGAAACTGGAAAGTGTCCCGGTGTCCATCAGCAGGAGGACGAGTGGGTCGCGGCCTCGCTGTGCAGGCGAGAAGCGCCACATAGCAGTAAACTGTGACAAGCGTAGGCACGGCGAACATGAGTCTCACATTGTGCTGCGCAGACAGATGCCAGAGAGCGTCTGCCGTACGATTCCATTCACGCAAGGTTCAGAGAGAGGCGAAATTAATGCAGGGAGATGAAAGGCAGGAATGCGGGTTCCTGGGGTGGGGGTCGGGGCAGAGGTAACCGACCAGAGGCTTGAGGGAACCTTCTGGAGCGGTAGAAATGCTTTATGCTTTGATCTGGGTGGGGTTACATAGATTTACCTGTATGTAAAAATTCACTGAGTTACACGTTTGAGATTTATACACTCTACCGTTTGTAATTTAGAATCTTTGTAAACAAGGAAGGTCACTATTGTCTGATGCGTTCTTAGCTCCTTTTCCCAGAGCAGGTCTTTGCATCCGGAGGCCACGGCACCTAACCCTCTTCTTGGCAGTCCTGTGGGGGACACGCGTGCCATGTTGAGTGAGAACGGTGACACCATCCTTGTTAATGATGCTCCTGGTCAGAATCCCTGGCGAGGAATCTCTCGGGTGCTCTTATCTCTGCTGGTCGGCAGGGGAGGTGATGTTCGTGACCACCGGCGCGGGGAGCCCCAGGGAATGGCCGCTGCGCCCTTCCCTCCCCTCAGGCCGTATGACAGCTGTCACCGCAGCGGGAAGAAGTCCGGGCAGGCAGAGAGTAGTGCCCGCTGTGTAAGGCAGGCAGCCGCGGGTCACCTCAAGGGCTGGAGGGTGCTGGGCGCGGGGAGCAAGCCGGGTCTGTTTCTAGAAAGCCCTCGATCTGCAGAAGTCACACGGTCTATAAGTGTCTTGCTGTGTCAGTCCATGGGAACCCGTCTGCAGCTTCTGCATGTCAACCGGGGTGACCGAAGGCCAGAGCTAGAATAACTTCCAGGATGTTGATCGAGTTTTCCTGTCACGTCCTGCAGTGAATCTGTCACGCGAGTGTAATACAGTAAAAGCTGACAGCAGTAGTCTTCACTTGTGACTTCAGGCCCTGCTTAAAACTTATGCATTTTTACAAAAACTTGTGTGTTCTCACAGTGTTGGTGCTTCATGATAGGAAGTTGTATTTAGATTAAACTCCTCAATTCCACGGACTGCAGAGTTAAGCTCTGCAAATTCTGACAACTTAGTTCCCAGGTATCTATCTGGTGGGACATCCCAGCTTTGCTTTATTTGGCCTAGAAATCGATTGTCCATCCTTCACTGAGCGAAGACTAGGGCAAGACTACACAAGGGCGGGGACCGTCCAGATAGTGACGCGGGGAGAAACCCAGGAAGTTGCGCTTCGCTTCAGAACAAAAGAAATGTGGGAAAAGGTGGAAGGGACCTTCCATCGAGTCACCAGGGTCCCCACGATGCGGAGGAGGAGCTGCAGGGAGGGCGGCTGTGCAGGGGTGCAGCCTTCAGACACCCCGCTTCACGCTGTCGTGGAGGATTGTTGTCACCACCGTGTTCTGTTTTAGGCCTTTGTTGATCATTTGTAATTTTTCTTTGAAAGTTCCTTTCTCGTGGATTAAAAATTTAAGGGTTCCCTATATCTCACTTTTCCGTAAGAAGTCTTCAAACACAGTTCTTTAAATTGAAATGATAAAGAGGTTTTTTCTTAAAGTTAAGGAGTAAAGCAGAAGTATCTGGGAGTTAAAATTTTGCTGACATTTTATTTGAGAAAGTGAGGTTATTTATAATTAGAGTAACGCCAGCGACATGATGCTCATGAATAGCTTGCTGCTTGCAATTGTTAAATGCTTGTTTTGGTGTTACTCCAAATAGTTGTTCTCTTGACTTGAAGATAAAACAGTTCTGGCATTGAACTAAAGGAGCTCTGTGCTTTTCTCATTAGGAGTAGGGCTGCCGGCACGCAGGGCGTCTCCCTGGGGGGCACTTGAGTGAGCTCCGACGCCCCGTGCCCTACTAATAACTGAACAGCAACACGGAGCATGGTCTGTTTTCTACACGTTTCTCATCAGAGCAGATTGCAGATTGTCCCAAGGGATGATGGTTAGACAGGCGAACGGATCATTAGTTGCTCGAAGTTTTTGTGCCTTCTCATGTTTTTTGGTTTTTTTCTCTCGTTGAAAAAATTAACAGTTGGGGGAAGATGTCCTCCATCTCAAAGAAAAAAAAAATTTGGTTTATTTATATCACCGTGAGAATGATAAAAATCGTCATTTAATGTTGAGACATTTGGGTGCACAACTCTGAGTTCAGACCCTAAGGAGTATTTTAATTCGCTTACCCAAGCACGTGAAGGGTGGGTTAAGTGGTCGTTTGGGGCCAGTTCGGATTTTTTTCAAGCCATCCCTACGATGTATCCCTAAGGTGTAGATATTATTTTTACCGCTCCATAAGTGGCGGCAGTTCGAGGCTCGTGGACGGCAAGCAGCTTGCCCGAGGTCACAGCTAGTAAGCGGCACCGTGGCTCTCTCGCCGTGTGGATTTACTTCGCCTGACTGATTTTAGAGCCTGAGCCCCAGTAAGGGCCGCTTCTCGCTTCAGCTCCCCGTCTCCCAAATAATAAGCTTTTCCTTGCCAACCCAGACCACGTAGCTCTTACGTTGCCTTTTTCCATAGCACTTAACACCCTTTGACGTACTGTGACATCTCCGGGCATGTTCTGTTTCTTCATTGTCTCTCTCCCCACGACAGTGTAAACGGCGAATCCCTACAGAAAGTTTTGTTGCCCTTGTTCACTCTTGTATCCCAGACACTTAATAGATGATCGAAAAGTGTCGACAGAATGAAGACAAAACTTAGAAGGGCTTTTCTTTATCCGATGATTTGCTCTTGCACATTCTTTCTAGATGTTAAATATTTTTTTCAATTATAGTTGGCATTCGGTATTTATATTACTTTCAGGCGTACCAATGCAGTGATTAGATATTTACGTAACTTATGACGTGATCGCCCTAATAAGTCTAGTACCTACCTGGCACCGTTCCTTGTTATTACAGTATTATCGGCTGTGTTCCCCGTGCTGTACCGTCCGTCCCCGTGACTGTTTCGTAACTACCAGTTTGTGCTTCTTAATCCCTTCCCCTGTTCACCCGTCCCGCAACCCCGCTCCCACCCGGAACCCCTCAACCTGTTCTCCGTCTCCACGAGTTTGTTTCGTTTGCGTGCTTAATTTGTTCTTTAGATTTCACATGTAAATGGAATCATACGGCATTTGTCTTTCTCTGTCTCACTGCACTTGGCACAGTCCCCTCTAGGTCCATCCGTGCTGTTGCAGATGGTAAGATTTTATCCCTTTTTATGGCTGAGGAATATTCCACCGTATACACGCACCAGCTCTTCTTCATCCATCATCCACCAGTGGACACCCAGGTGGCCTCCAGATCCTGGCTACTGTAAACAAAGCTGCAGTGAACATGCGGATCACAGGTCCCTTCGAAGTCGTGTTTGGGTTTCTTTGGGTGAACACCCGGAAGTGGGGCTGCTGGGTCCTCCTTCGTCTCTTGTTAGAGCCTTCGTTTTAAAATCTGTTTTATCTGGTATGAGATTTTTTTTTTTCGTTTCCATTTTCACGAAATACCTTTCCCATCCCTTCACACTCAGCGTGTGTGTCTTTCGATCTGAAGCGAGTCTCTCGTCGGCAGCGCATGGAAGGGTCTCGTTTTCTTATCCACTCAGCCGCCTATCTTTTGATTGGAGCATTTAACCCATTTACATTTGAAGTAATTGTTGCTTTTTGTGAAGTTATTGCCATTTTATTATTCAGAGTTTTGAATATGAATAATATTCACATTTTTTCTCTTCTTAGAGAAGTCCCTCCAAACTTTCCTGTAATACCGGCCTGGTGGTGAGGACCTCCTTTAGTTTTTTCCTGTCCGGGAAGCTCTTTATCTGTCCTTTGATTCTAAATGATGGCTTTGCTCGGTGGAATAATCTCGGTTGTAGGTTGCAGATTTTTTGACTGTTTTTTTGTTCCCTCCTAAGGAAGGCATGTTTCCAGGGGCATGTTTCCAGGGGCTGTTGCTCAGACTGATCGCAGAAATGGGATCAGGTGACTATCTGGGGAAGTTCTAAAGCTCGTTATATCCGTACAGAGGAATTTGACTTAGGTCCGGCGCACACACAGCAGAGCCGAGGCGGCGAGATCCGTGAGCCTCTGCAGCGATGGAAGAGTTTGGCGAAGAGAAGGGTGTAGCTTCACGTTGAACGTATCTGTTTATGAGTGAGACCGAGCGTGCCACAGAGGCTAGTGTGGCAAAGCTAAGGACCGAAACAGATGTATAAACGCGACGTCTTGGTGGCGTCCCCAAATGGGAATTGTCTCCTTCTCGCTTGAGTCCAGGCTCTGCGGGGTGCCGTGAGTGTGCTCGGCCCACTTCGTCATTTGGGGACCCAGGATCCCGGGGATCTGCTCCCTCGGGACGTGGTTTGCAGGTGGAAGAGGGAGCGTGGGTGGGGCCAGCCCTCGAAGGGGCCTAGGGCACTTCTGCCCACGCGTCACTGACCAGTCACGTGGCCATACGTACCTTCAAGGGAGGATGGGAGACACGGTCTGTTTCTGTGCCAAGGACTGTGAAATGCGTTTGGTAAATAGTTACTCTTCCTCTACCCAGCATGGTAATTTTATGTCTTTTGGGTTAATTGATTTAATTTTTTTCTGAAAATATTTTAACGTGTTTGAAAGCATGCCTTTGTTTAATTTGACAATGATGTTACAACTGGAGGAGTGGTTCGAGGACATCTAGTCCCACGAGCTCATTTAGTGAAGGAGCCCAGCGATGGCCTTGGACTTGAACCCTGTGCGCGCGCACTTCCTGCCGGGCGCTTCCTCTCAGCTGTATTCAGTGCTTTGTTCTCTGATCGTTCGCTCCAAAGCCAGAGGCTTCCCGTGGAGACCTCAGATTCCGTGTCTGGTGAAAGACACTCATACAGCCTTAATTTCACCTAAATGTAAGTGAAGTAGATGTGGTTTAAATTTGCATTTTAACGTGAGTTAATTGAGTAAACAATTTTTGTGACTCTTAATCACAGTTTCATAAGTATATGTATCATATTACAAACTTCTGTGACTACGAGAAAACCTTTCTCTAGGCATTCTTCTGGGTTACGAAAACTCAGCTGGTACACATTCTTCTTCGATGGATGTCTGGCTCACGTGACCTGGACTGGCCAAGCACGAGGAGGTCTTTGCATCCAGTTCCTCTCTTCACCTTTGAACACTCCCGGTGCTTTTCTGAAATCCTGTTTCAGAAAGTTTCTCTCGAGCTAAGGGCTGCCGTTGGCAAGGATGAGCCAAGTAGGGAACGGGGAAGTAGGGTTCTTCCTGTTCGGACGTGCGCCCCGGGTCAGAGGGTCCTGGTTCCTCGACAGTCTGTCCTAATTTTAAGGGCTTAATAGGACAGTAAGTGAAAATGCCAGGTGTTGTGCACGCAGCCCTCTCAAGTGGCAGTAATAGGCTTTGCGGTGGGTTCAGGACGCCCTGGCGGAGGGTGTGGGTGGCTGTCCCTGCACCTCGGAAGGTCTGCAGGGAGGGGATCTGCCCTGGGTCTTATTAAATGACCGAAGGGTAGGACACAATGCCACAAGTGCCATCAACCACCTCCTCTCTCCTTTTCCTCCCTGTCTCCCCGTGAGAGTTAGAGGCGAGAGGATGAGGGGGCTGGAGGCCGGCTCTCCGGTCACCAAGTGACTCATTTTCATGCAGGAAGTCACGGGGAGGGTTTAATGATGTTCCCAGGAGCAAGTCACGCTCGCTCGGACTGGGCGTTACTCAGCTGCAGAGAGACAGATCAAACAAGGCCCCACAGCGTGTACGAATCACGCGAGTTGAGTTATCGGAATGATTTGAATAGTTTATGCCTTATCTTATGTGACTTGGTAAGCAGTTTTATACTAAATGTAGTTTAGTGTAAGAGAATAAAAGAAATATTTAAAACCGGAGGTTTATATTTATATAACAAAATACGATTGTGGAAAGTAAATCTTTGCTTGGCACATATGCGTTAATAAATATTTGTTTTCTTTCCTCTGGAATTTAGCAGACTTGATCAGTGTGCTAAGACTTATTTTCATCTTGGATGAAAAACTCAGTACACTTATTTGCTCAACATACACTGTTAAGTTTTGCTGTTGGTAGCATAGTTGCATATACTTTGCAAGGCTAAGGCTTATACATATATTTGTTTTGATGTACATTTTATGTATTTGAGGGTGGATTTTTAGCAGACTGGCCTGTGAATCAAACCTAGATCTGATTTTACTTCAGCGTTTAAGCGATCTGGTAAAGATTACCTGTGAAAAAAAAATCAGGTGGTATCCTACAAATAGTTATGAATGCAATTTTAAAAAGTTTAAAATTAACTCTTTTGAATCGTATCATTCAGCAGTCTTTTGTATAATCTCAAGGTTTTTACCGTTGATATCCAGCTATCACCACTCTCAAATTCCGGAATATTTTCATCGCCCCGAAAAGAAACCCATTACCCATTACCCCCTTCCCACCTCCCTTCCGGTTCCCCAGCACTCTCATCCCTAGGCAACCGCGCACCCACCTTCTGTTGCCATGGAGTTGCCTGTTCTGGGCATCTCATATGAGTGGAATCATGGAATGGTGTGTGGCCTTCTGTGCCTGGCTCTTTGCTTAGCATAACGATTTCAGGGTTCATCTGTATCATGCCACGTATCAGGACTTTGCTCCTCTTTCGTCGCCGAATAGAATAACACTCCATCGTACATATGTACCACGTTTTGTTCATCCGTTCATCATTTTCTGGACACTCGGGTTTCTACTTTTCCGCTGTCTGATAGTTGCGAACA
>NW_011889156.1:76656-94097 GCF_000151845.1 Pteropus vampyrus
GGCTGGGGGGACGCAGCAGGTCGTGAACGGGTGCAGAGTTCGGGTTGCACGATGCAGACATTCTGGAGGTGGCGGTGGCAGCTTCTGGCAGTGAACGCGCTTAGTGCCCCAGAACTGTGCCCTGAAACCGACTGGGATGCTACATTGTTATGTTGTTTACCCTATTTGGTGAGTTTACTTTCATATGCGTTTGTTTTTAAGACTGCAAGCATTTCAGCAACAAGATTCTCCTTTTTTAATCATTCGCCCGCGCTCTGTTGCAGGAATGCCCTTCCTGGCTGGTCGCCGTGCACTTGACCTTTGCTGAGATGGATGCTTTTTTTGGACATTTCTGTAGGAAGAACAGTTCATGCCATTCGAAGTTTGCAAAGCACCATGGCGATCGTGGTGCTGAGCGCTTCCGTTTTGTCAAGAGACACAGGCCCGGGAGTTGGCCGTACTTAGCGGACCTTACGAACGACCCCTTCTTTAAGCGTTATTGAGTCATTTTTCACACTTCGAATCGGCTCAGGCGGGTGGGACACGCGTGGACTCGGACGTGTTTTCTGCACGCGGAGGGAGTGGGCTTTGCCACACGTTGCCCTGCACTTGGCCTGTCCTGTAAGCAGGGCTGTGCCGAGTCCGGGACCGGTTTTGGAAAGCAGAGTCCGCTTTGTCGTTGCTTGCGCTCCTTTTGATTCTCGCTCCCTGTCCTGTTGCCGAATCGTGAAACTTAAAATCGCTTCTCTTTCACTGTGCGAGGCGTTTCAGCTCCGTGGTTCCTGCCCTCAGGTGCGCTCCACATCTACCGTGTGTGTGCAGACGCTCCTTAAGGGCTCCGTTAGACGAAGGGGCAGCGCCCCGGGTGCTCCCGCCACGCAGCGCAGCCTCGGTCCTTGCGTAGGACCGGATGCTCAGACACGACCCCGCTGGATCTCTGCGCGGGGTAGAGCAGTCGAGCAGCGTCGGTCCCACTGGAAGCGCCCAAGCCACTTTGCGTAGAATGTGGAGTTGGTTAGGATCCTTTCGATGTTCAGTAGCGAATTTCCCCCGTTTCTCACTGTCTGTTTATAATCATGTTATGTGTATCGTATTTTAGTTTCTTATTTCTTGATTGTATTTTATGTCTTCAAGATAGGCATTTCCCTACTTACTGTTTTATAAAACAATTTATAATTGCTCTTTCAAAAACAGGCCCCCCTCATTTCGCCGCACGTCTTTGTGCCAGGCGTCATATTAGGCCCGGGATCCAGCAGTGAACAGGGCAGTTGCATGGTGCCCATCTGGCAGGGGTGGCGTCCGGCGTTCAGCGGGCTCTGGCGGGTTTGAACACGGTTGGTGCTGTGCAGGAAGGTGCTGGCTGGGGTTCGGCTTGGAGTCGGTGGCCCCAGGGACAGCTTCTCAGGAAGGGGGTTTGGCAGGAGGGCTCTGAGTGATGGTGCAGGAGTGGGACGCTGGGGACGAAGGCTCCCTGTGAGGGAGGGAGCGGCAGGGAACCCCGAGGCAGGGGCTGTGCGGGGAGAGCCCGGGAAGTGGAGGCAGCAGAGGGTGGTGTCGGGGGGCAGCTGGGGTCTGCGGATCCAGCTGAAGCCGCCTCTCGTGTGCACGCCCGCCGTTCCACCGTTAGGGGTCTCCAGGCCGACAAGGATGGATGGATGGATGGATGGAAGGATGGAAGGAAGGAAGGATGGAAGGATGGATGGGTGGGTGGGTGGGTGGATGGAGGTTTTGATGCATTGAATTTAAGGAATTGGCAGATTGCTTCTTTGGCAAACCTCACCTTTTGTTCTCAAGGCCTTCAGCGGACTGGAATAAGTGGGCTCCCTCCACCGTGGGGCGTGCGTAATCTGCTTTACTTAGTCTCTCGGTTTAAATGTTAATCACGTCTAAAAAGTACTTTCACAGCCACATCTGGACTGGTATTGGACCCAACAGCTGGGCACCGTCGCTAGCCAGTTTGACACGCAAGGTCACAGCCAGCAGGGAAACAGGGTGCAGGGGGAACGGTGTCCTCTTTGTCATGTTCATCAGGGTCCAGACAGGGAGCAAGCTGCACAGGCACTGGATGGGGGACGTCTGATAGAAGGCATTGCCCGTGCAGGGGTTACCTGGTGAGAGGGGTCCAGGGGTGCCAGACGAGCAGCGGCCACCGCCCGGGACGGGACGAAGCAGAGCAGCAGGGGAGGACTGGATCTGGCAGGAAGCCCCCCCCGGCTGTCGCCCCGGTGGACGGCCAAGGAGTGTGCCGAGGCGTCGAGCTGGGGGAATTCTCTGGAAGACTGTCTGTGGGGTGGAGCCACCCCCCCGAATCCCCGAAACTCCCTACCCGAGGAGGTGGCTCTCTGGGAAGCCGCCCCGAGTCCAAGGGAAGCTGTCCCCAGGGTGGTGCCGCACACGGAAGGCCGCGGGGGCCACACTGCCGGGAGGGAGCTGCCCCGCCCCGCTGTGCTCCCAGCGCCTTTGCCCCAAGTTCAGTGCTGTGCCCCCCGGTGAAGGGCAGCCGCCTCCGGGCCCACCGTCACCATCCGAAACGGCGGAGCCCAGAGGCGCAGGCTGGCGAGGGGCGCGTCTTGTCAGTCTTGTAGCTCTGTCCCTTGTTCTGTGACGGTCGTAATGACGGACGTCCCCGTGCATCTTGTTGCGCTCATTCTGCAGAGGTCACACGCTCGAGCACACTTAGAGACGTGGCGTGCGGTCCTTAAGATTTGCTGTTTGCTTTTCGCGCAGGAAGTATTTCTGGACGGAAATGAAAAATACAGACTGTCTTTAGGGAAAGGCACTGGGTGGTCGCCTATATCAAACGACAATTTCAGATATTTTTAATTGTGAATAAAACGCTGTCGCGTTTTGTCAGACTCAGCTCTCGTGCCGCATCTCGGCACGCCGTGGCCAGCGCACAGGGCCCTGCTCCGCCACGCTCCCCTCCCCCGCCAGCCGCAGGCGCCTGCTTTCCCACCTCACGGTGGCGTCGTCTGTGGCTGCAGTGAGTCGGGATATTTTCATTGAGGTGTTTCCTCCTATTGCCATCAAAACTGGGTCATCCGTTTCCCTTTCTGCCTTTGGCCCTCGTCCGGCCTTGGACGCAGTGGCGCACGTGGTCAGCCTTCTCCGCCCTGTGGCCGCCGAGCCCAGCTTCAGCGCCCGCTCCTGTGGGGTGGCGTGAGGGGCGGGACCCCTGTCACACGAAGCGTTAGACAAACGCCGATGATTCTACTGAGTTCCGGTCGGAGTGTTCGCTCCACAATCAGAATTCGTTCTTGCTTTTACGTTAAAGCCTTCAAAAAGAAGACTAAGATACTTTCTTAACCTGACAGTAACGGTAATCGTTTTAAAAAAATGCTTTCTCCCTGTATCACCTCATAAATGACAGCGTAATAAAATAAGGTTGAAATCGTGGCTCTAGAAGTTAGTTGTTTCGTAACACTTGTGAAAGTGTTTATAGTACTTTTGACCTTTTCCAAAATGTATTTTTCATTCAGCGTGAATTTTTTACAAGTTACGTCTGGTACAAAACTATTGCTCGTTAGCTTTTTTCTTTAACTTAAACTGCTAAAGCAGAAAGGAGTTATCTATGAGAAAAGTACGAGGGGAAAAACAGTATTTTGTATTTTCACACTAGTCTGCATTATTTATAGTGCTTTTTACTTAGAATTTTTAGAAGGCTGAAAACAATCTTTAATTCTGTTTCATACGATTGTTTATTTTGCTGCTTCAGGGAGAAAAAAATAATCCGCTATATAATGTTCATTAAAGCCTATCGGGATTTTCATAAAAAGCCCTTTTTAAATTCTTAAAAATTTTTTTCTAAAAATCAGTGACATTTCTCTGTAGGAAAGAGTAGATTTTTAAGACTAATGACTCCTGAACTAGAAGAAGAAGTCACGAGTGTGTCCTCGCGCGGTCTGTGTGGCTCAGTCTCAGGAGCACGTGCCGTGCTCGGGTCTAGTCCCCGTCCCCCGGTGACCGCGCCCTGGGTGTTGAGTCCCGGCCCGTGTCGAGCTGACTGGCCGTCGCCGGCAGTGTTTTCTGGGGACGCGCTTCTCGAGGGAATGATGGTCCTTCGTAATTCTCTCGGTTGGTCTTTCAGGACTCCAGGAGTATGTGGAGGCTGTCACTTTCCAACACTTTATCAAAACACGGTCACTTATCAGTATGGATGACATTAACAAGCAGCTGATATTTACAACAGAAGACACCGGGAAAGAAAACAAGACCGTAAGAACCGAAAACGCTGTTTCGTGTTGATTACCGCGTGTGTGTCACGGCCCAGCGAACGTGGGGAGGTTTCCTGGCTTGTGGTCAGGACGTGGTCGCTTTCTGCAGCGAGGCTGTGCGCCCACCGGGGAGGGTCGTTCTGCCCCTGCACCTGGAGAGTAGGACATGCTGCTGAAGCGCAGCCGCGTGGCGGCCGTGCGGTCACTCGTTTTACTGTGTGTGTCTGTGTGTCCTTTGTACTCACAGCCTCATTTCATCCTTCTGTTAACCTGGGAGGGAAGAGTCACCACCCTCATTTTAACAGAGGGAAGCGGGCGTTGAGAGTTTGAATAACGTGTAAAAAGCCACACAGAAAGCCACATGACCGCTGAGGGTTGACAGCTGAGCTCTGAGGCCAGTTGTCGTGAATCGGCACCAGCCCCGTGCCCGCCCTGCCGGTGCTTCTCAGAGGATCTGCCTCCAGGGAGCGTTTCGAAGGCTCTGACTTAAAGGTTGTAAACTGGGCAGTGTGTGGCACGTGACACACAGCCCTCGCAGCCGTCATCACAGAGGTCAGCGTAAAGTCTCCGTGACGCAGGGGGAGCCGCGAGTCCCTCGCTCGGGTCTTAGTGCTCGGCGCCGAACACTCCGTGGCTCTCCTGAGGCAGGAAAGAGAGAACTTGCAGTTCGAACTTTCACTAGATGCTGTTTTTCCCTGGGTTACAAGATGTGATATTCCAGCAGTGAGCCGTGAGGGTTTGAAAATTTTGTTTCCCGAGAGAATGAGTACACTTAAAGACAAGATGATAGTGTTTTTCTTTATTTTTTACCCTTTTTCTTTGTTTCAGTATTATTTTTAAACATTGCTCAAAAAGAGTCGGGATACGGAGGCAGAAGAGAGAAGCAGCTGTAGAGATAGGGTTTTCTTAACTATCAACTAAAACGTTAATATTGAAAAGTGAGAATTTGGCTCGACACATGTAACACTCTAAGGAAGCCAAGTATGTTCTGTTTTTCACATGGTAGGAAGTTTATTAAGGAAGAAGTTAATTTTGAGAAGTAAAGTTTCTCCATATTTTTGATTCATTTGGTGCAGATCGAGCTCCTGAAAGAAAGGAGCCTCGCCAGCCCAGCTTCCAGCTCTGCGAAGGGGCCGCCGGGCCTTCCCTCAGGTTCCCTCGCAGTGGGCGGATCGGGCCGGATGGGAACGAGAAACTGAGTAAATGCAGATTTTGAGAACAGATAGTAAATTATTCTAAGATTACGGCATCATAATATTCAGAGACACTTCAAATCGTTAAGACCATATTCACAAATAATTTTTCCTTTTAGCATTGAAGATTCTTGGTGCTCAAAATTCTGGGAATTTTGCCCAGATGTGCCTGTTGAGAGTATTGTGAAACCATTTAATTTTAAAGAACCTTTTATTATGAAAAATTTCAAACATGCTGAAAAGTAGAGAGAATAGTAACAGATGAACACCTGTAGACCCACGACCTGTGTTCAGCCTTCGTTAACATTTTGCCATAATGTGTCATCTAAATATTTTTTGCTAAGTCTCTTTAAATTATGGCTGTCATGCTATCTCACTCCTAAATACTTCAGATCCATCTAGAAAACCTGCATTTTAAGTAATTTTCTTTTTCCTAGTCCGAATATACATTATCAGTAAAGCAGAATTTATTTCCTTGATAATTAGTTGAAATTTGTTCTTTTTTAACATGCTTTTTTCTCCAAAATCAACTTCTTAGTTTTAACAAGGGAACTCCTTCCTGTCTAATGACAGAAATAAGAGTATCTTTTGAGCACAAAGAATTTTTACGAATGACCCGTGAAATTCAGCTCCCCTCCCCCTACCGCAATCTAAAAAACGCCAGTTCTCCAGCAAACAAAGCGTAGCAGGTACGTTTATGGCACGATGTAATTTCAGAGGCATCAGTAATTGGGGAGCCCGCGTGGGGTACTTGCCTGAACCAGCTGGAGTACCTGTGGCGATACTGGGACCCCATTTGTCACACTTTACGTTGAGGGATCGGGCCGCGTGGGCCCCGAAGCGTAGTCCAGCGACGTTAAGTGACGTCAGTACTGAAATTGGACTGTCATTTCCTTACTTGATTCTCAGCGACGCCCCGTTACCTAGAAAGTTCAGATTGCTTCACGTGACTTTCCGTCGCTGTCCGTCCTTCCAGACTCATCCTGTGCCGCTGCTTTAAACTTTTTCACTAGTTTCTCAAACGTACAGCACAGTTCCCACCTCCACACCTTTGCAGACCCCTCTGCCTAAAGCGTCCTGGGGTGATGGCAAGTTTCCCTCGCTGAGTGTCATGCAGATTTTTCAGTAATAATTTAAGCATCGCCTCGTCAGAGAAATTCCAGTGGAGAGGAGACGGTCGTGGTGGTGGCGACGGTGACAGCTAACATTTACCGAGTGTTTACTTGGGTTGGGCACGATGCCAAGAACTTGGTACATGTCATCTCGTCCTTGGAATAAACCTCTGAGGTAGACACTGTTATCCCGTTTTACAGATGAGGAAACTGAGGTTTTAGAGAGATGCAATAACTTGCCCAAGGGCATACACCCCGAAGCAAGGTCCTGGAAGAGGTGGGAGGAGATGGGTCAAGGTCATTTGGAAGAGGAGGGACAAGCCATCACCTGAGACTGGAGGATAGAAGGTAAAGGTGGGTGTGGCTGTCAGCAAGCTTGCCTGCTTGTCGTAGGGGCGAGGTCATTGAGAGCGCTCGTGCCAAGGGATCTGGCAAGTGACCGAGCTGTTGACAAGAGGCAGCATCCTCTGCCGAGAGTGAGGAGGTTTGGGGTTGAGTAGGGGGCTGAGGACAGTGCCGGAGGTCTGGACAGAACCGCCCAAGGGCCAGTACAGGGCCGGGAGGAGCGGGGGTGACTTGTGGCCTGACGGACTCCGTGTGGTTTTGATTTTCGTCATCGTGCAGCTCAGTGGCGCTCAGCCCCTCGAGTAAAGCACTCAGGAGAGTGGGTTTTGATGCCGGTTCAGGGCTGTGATTTTGCTGGGCAGATGCGGTAGAAAGTAGGCCCGTCCAGCCGCCCGGGAGGGTGGACCGGGAGAGAAATCGGCCCGAGGGTACCGAGGGCAGGTCGGTGTACCGAGGGCAGGTCGGTACTGAGGACAGATCGGAGAGAGACTAGGGAGGGGCCGAGTGACCTGGTGAACGGGAACGGGTCACAGACACGGAGGGCCTTATGGTCTGTCAGTAAGTGGATGTCTCGCAGGGAAGTAATTAGACCTCACTTAAGAACGTTTTTGTTTCTTTTGTGTGTCAAGTGAAATTGGAAGTAGTGGAGTTTATAGTAACACAGTATCGATTGTCTTAAAGTAATTTAGTTCAGCTCCCCTTCCCCAGGGCACGACTTCGTCTGGTAACAATCTGGTAACAATCGCCAGTGGTCATTAAACAAAGTAAATCTCTTTGTTCAGAGAGGCTGGGTCTGGCCGATCTGCTGCTAATTGTGAGCCTTACAGTAAATGCGATGCGTGCGTGTTCACGCTTTCTCACCGTGTTTTCTCTGTGTGTGTGCGTGTGTGCTTTTCTCCCCAGCCCTCTTCCGATGCTCCAGATAAACAGTGTGGTCCTTGGAGACTGAAAGTCACACCCGTCGACTACCTTCTGGGAGTGGCAGATTTAACTGGAGAATTGATGCGGATGTGTATTAACAGTGTGGGCAACGGGGACATCGCCACCCCCTTTGAAGTGAGCCGGTTTTTACGGCAGGTTTACGATGGCTTTTCCTTCATTGGCAACACCGGGCCTTACGAGGTCTCTAAGAAGCTGTACACCCTGAAGCAGAGTCTGGCCAAGGTGGAGAACGCTTGCTATGCCCTGAAAGTCCGGGGGTCCGAAATTCCAAAGCACATGCTGGCAGATGTCTTCTCAGGTAAAACGGAGATGATCGATCGAGAAGAGGGCATTTCGTAGAATAGCGTCAGTTGTGATTCTCTTGAGAACTCCTGAGGCAGACCCATTTGTAAGACTGTTATTTAGTATTTTATTTGACTTGATTGTGGCTTTTACCTAGAAATCTCTCAGTTGTACTTGTTTTAAATTATATAGAAGCTGCACATAAAATTATCAAAACGAGTCGTTTCTTTTACTCATGAAAGTTCGCATACAGATGTTGGCACATGTGCCCGTTTGAGTTTGTGCGGGCTAAATTTCATCACTCACCTTTGTGATGTGACGTTGCGGCAGTGCGCATTTTTGCCATACTCGTTTTAATTTACTTTGTGTGAATTTGGGAGTGGTAATAGTTAGTGGGAGACATTTATAATTTATGTTGGTGATTTTGTTATAGAAAAGATTTCTTAGACATCTGGACTTGAGGTTTTTGTATAAATTTCTTGGTAATATTGTGCCGAGCCTCCAAAAGAGGCTTATTTCATAGAACGGAATTAAAAATTCCTAAGTGATCAGTATAATTTTATGAGGCATCGTAGGGAGAATTCACATTATTATATTCTAGCTAATTTTAGGCCATTTTGAATCCATGTGAAACAGCCTTCCAGAAAAATTGACGGATACCCAGACGTTGGTTTCTACATTTAACTTTTTTATCACAGGAAGTCGGGTAGAAAGTTGGAACTAACATTGTAATATTTTCACTGGTGTTCGAGCTGAATTATACACTTGTACATACAACCGAAAAGCTTTTAGTAGTGATTAACAATTTTTTTCTGTTCATTATATTACAGTAGGCATGTTCGGAGGCTTTGCTATTCTAGCATCTATAAAAATTACATTTAAATAATTATAATGAATTTTTGAAATTTTTGAAATACTAAGTAAATCCAAACCTTTATAGTTGTCCACTTTGTTCATCGATAGTATAGTATAAAAAGTTGCCAAAGAAAAACGTATCACGTACAATTCAGCAATAAGACAATTGTCAGCGCGGCCGGGACTAACAGCGGCAGCCTCTGGCTCTGTCGGGGTTGGACTTCGCCTGCTGAGATCGGCTGCGGACCGTCCCTGCGACGTGACACGTGACACTGGTGGCCGACAGCCAGACGCTTCCATTCGTTCCTGTGAGTTTTGAGAATCTAGATACTGGATTTTATTTTTGGAGAGAGTAGCTGCTCTGTGTGTAAAGGCTGATTCTTTGAAAGTGTAATTTTCTTGGAAAATAAACCGTAGACAGGCCTGATAACTTCGGTCGGTTGGATGGTTTTGGGGGTCAGTGAGTTTTTCCGGGCTCCCTGTTTGGAGATAATGCTGCCGAAGTGTAGTCCCGTTACGTATTTTTGTTTCTTCTGTCCCTTGATGTTAAATTTGTGTTCAAGTAATAATAGATTGATGAATATCTTAGAGTTGTTAAAAGCTGAAGTCTTTGATTAAAATATTGAAACATAAAAGTCAATGTTGTTTTTTGATCACGTTGAGAAATATATAAACCGTCGTCACTTTGATGCATTTGCAAATTGCAAAATTACTACTATCACCTGTCGGTGACTCCCTCTGTCCTGTCACACCACGAAAGTTGTTTTGTTTTTAAATATCCGTCATCCTACATAGTTACAAACCGTTTCTTTTTGAGATCATTTGAGAACGTTTAAGGTGAACTCTCAGCAACATTCAGGTATAGGATACATGTCGTTAGCCATGATCACCGTGCTGGCCCCTCAAACCTGTCAACCTGATCATCACTGGGACTTCGTACTCTGAGCACGATGGGCCCGTTTTCCCTGCCCCCAGCCCCTGGCAACCACCATTCTCTGAGTTTGTCTTCTTTATATCCCAAGTGTGAGTGAGGTCACGCGGCACTCGTCCCTGACTCATCTCATTTAGCACAGTGCCCTCGAGGTCTTTCCAGGTTGTCCCAAATGACAGGATTTCCTTTGTTCTTGAGGCCGAATGATATTCCTGTGTGGGTGTGAGCGCGCGTGTGTATGTGCGCGCATGTGTGTGAGCGCACGTATGTGAGCACGCGTGTGTGTGACACCTGTTCTTTACCATTCGCCCATGGACAGATACTCAGGACGTTTTCATGCTTTGTCGTGAGCGACACTGCAGCGGACACGGGGATGCAGAGACCTTTCGATACCCCGTGTTCACTCCCTTTGGATGTGTATTCAGAGGAGGGGTTGCTGGGTCCCGTGCTCGTCCTGTCGTTAATTTTTGGAGGAGCCCCACGTCCTTTCCACGGTGCCTGGACCGGTTTCCAGCCCCGCCACACCTTCGCCAGCACTCGCCGTTCTAACCGGCGACAGGTGCCATCTCACTGTGTTTTCATCCGCACGTCCCTGGCGAGCGATGCTGATGAGCCCCTTTCTGTGTCCCCGCTGGCCATGCGTGTGTCCTCGTTGGAAAACTGTTCACTTCTGCCCATTTTCAATCGGGGTCATCTTGTCTGCCATCGAGTTCTAAGAGTCCTTTATATGCTTTGATTATTAGGCCCTTCTCAGCTACGCGATTTGCAGATAATTTCTCCCGTTTGGTAGGTTGCTTTTTCTGTTCGATTGTCTCTTTTACCTTGCAGAAGCTTTTTTTTACTTTGATGTCGTCCTACTTACATATTTTTGTTTTTTTGTCTGTGCTTTTGCTGTCAAAAGTGTATTTCCTCCTGGCCTACTTTTTTAGAAGAATTCTTGTAACCCATCTCAATGATCTTTTGACTAATAAAAGGAATTGCTTACCCCACATCTCAGAGTCGCTCCCAGACACATGGCAGCACAGCAGCAGGCAACACAAGGACACAGGGCTCAAAGCCCAGAACTATTTTCCATATTTATAATGCGAATAAGCCCCCAGAGCTGCCTTGTCCACGCGATGCAAAGCACACGTGCCCACAGTGGTGTCTGGAGCACCCCTGGGTGCTTGCGTGAGTGCAGGTGGAATCGTGGAAGTCTGGAGCAACCCCAAAGACACGGAAGCCCAGCGGTGCTCACCCTTCGGGAATGGAGATTGGGGTCACCCAAGGCAGAGGGTCGCAGTGAGCTGCGGTTTTGGCTGAAGGCAGAAGGGGTAGGAGAAGAAAACTTAAATCCCGTCACCTCAGGAGCAGCTGCAGAAACGACGCCGGTGACTGTGCCATCGCTCGGCAGTGCACGTGTTTTCTGCGTCTTTTTTTTTTCCTCTGCTTTTACTTTGTTCTTTTATGTAGGTTACATTGTTGCTGATTAACCTTTTTTTCCCCCACAAAAAAATTAAGTTTGTCGGAGTAACATTGGTTAATACAATTACATAATTTTCAGGTGTACATTATCATTTGACATCCGCATATTCTGGTGTGTGTTTACCACCCAAAGTCCAGTTTCCTTCAGCTACCGTGTATTTGATCCCCTTTACCCACTTCACCCCCCCCCCCCCTGTATTTGACCCCCTTTACCCCGTCTACCTCCCCCATCCTCCCCCCACCCTCTGGTAACCACTAGTCTGTAGTCCACGTCCACGAATCTCTGTTTGTTTGTCCTGTTCTTTGTTGCCTTTAGGTTTATAGCCCACATATAGGTGATATCGTGTGATTTTCAACTTTTCCTGTCTGGCTTATTTCGCTTAGCGTGGTTATCTCGAGGTCCACCCATGTTGCTTAACCTTTTAATTTAGTCTTCAGGTGACAGGGACGTAAAGGCACCTGGTATGGAACAGGAGGGCTGGACCCAGAGGCAGGCGGTGGGCGGTAGACCCCCCTCCCCTCGTAGGGAGGCGATGACTGCAGCCCCACCCCACGTGGCCGCTCGCACCGTGTCAATGGAGCTCCGGGGTTCCCTGGAAGCTTCACCCTCGCCGGACGGGTGCGCGTGAGTGCAGGGTGGCCGGGGGACCAGGCCGGCGTCGCCTGCTGGTACTCGTCCAGGGCCTGGAAGCCTGGGGGCCACACTCCCTTGATTGTCCTGCCGAGAGGGTTTTATCTGCAGTGTGCTCGTGGGGAGCACATGTAATATTTGAAAAACAAGAGGACAGAGGCCAGCGTGGTCCCTCGAGCACCGCCGGGCGTGACGGCGCGTGCGGGTGGCGTACGTGCGCTTCTGCAGGAGCTCGCGCGCCGCCGGCCACCTGCCTCGGTGCTGCAGGCGGCCGAGGTCATCGGCTGTGGCTTCCTGCAGTTCCTGTGCTTTCTCGAGTTCCGGACCTCGCTGGCCGCGCTCCCGGTCCTTCCTGTCACCCGGCCCTTCCAAGCCCGTGGAAGCACCTGTATGAAGCGCTTTCCCGGTGTGACACCTGGAGCGCCCTCTGCCTTTTTCCTGACCGATAAGAGGCGGTTTTCGGGCATGGAACGCGAATGGCTCTCAAGCATCGGAGGAGACGCCCGAGCTGTCACCATGAGAGGAAGGCACACTACCACGGCCGGGGGTCGCCGTTCCCCGAGCAGGGGGGCCGAGGGCTGACGGGCCACCGCACTGTGTCGATGTGCGGCGCGTGGCGCTCACGCCGGAGTTACTGGTCCCCCGGGTGCCCTGGCCATAGCTGTCAGTCGTTCGTGCCGTGGCGAAATCACTCACGGGATTGTTTGGAATGTTAACAAGTTTGAAACGCAGGTGCATAAGTGACAGGACAGCCACACAATTAAAAGCCGTGAAACCGCTGGGGAGACACGACTGGGCCTGCCCCGTCCCCGGAAGATGCCCGCGTTGTTGTAACTGACGAGAGCAGAATGCAGGTGTGCCACACCTGTGCGACACAGATGAAACACGGTGTTTTCGTTAATGCACAGAAGAGCCCTCGAGGACCCACACACGTGCCGGCGGGGCCAGCCGTCCTGCGCATCCACAGCCAGGTGACGCAAACTGACTTTTATTGTGCATGTCTTAAACTCTTCGTCCCCCTTCCCGAAGAATATGTGTATTTTCGAAGCCGGTTCCTCTCCTGCCATTCTCTTTGGACCCAGCTGGACTTTCGTCGCTGACATGTCACCAGAACGCCCTTTCTCCAGACGACCTTTGTAGGGTTCCGTTCCCCACGCGGCCTCGGTCCTCGTCTGGACGTGCCGTGTGGCATTGGACGCGGGCGGTCCTTCTCCGTGGCACACGTTTGCCGCCAGTGTGCGGCGTGTGGCGCTTTTATTTTTTCAGGGGGATTGAAAACTTTATCCCTCCCCCGTCAGCTTGCAGCGCCATCACTGTTACCCCAAATTCTGATAGAAACGTGGGTTTCTTCGTAGACTCCCTCTTCTCTGTCTCATTGGTCTATTTGCCTGTCCTCGTACCAATAACATAGCGGTCCCCAGCCTTTGTGGCACCAGGGACCGGTGCTCCTGACGACCTGAGGCGGAGCTGGGGCGGCGATGCTGGCGCGGGCGGCGGCTGCAGATGCAGGTGAAGCTTCTCTCGCCCGCTGCTCACCTCCTGCCGTGTGGCCTGGCTCCTGACAGGCCACAGCTGGTACTGGTCCACTGCCCAGGGGCTGGGGACCCCTGCAATAACACACGGGTTAATTACTAATCATTTATAATGAGTTTTGATAAGTGACACCTGCCTCACCTCGTTTTTCTATTATTTCTCGTATTTTTTTTTCAATATTTGATAGAGTGCTGCATTGTTTTAATCTGATAGTCACTTTATTTTTGCTTGCAATATACCTTTCTGTAAGGAGGAAAACATCTTTACCTCTGTTCCTTTTCTGCAGGTTGACGTAGTCACGTGAGCTGCGTGGAATCCTCGTGAATTTAGTATCACCAGAGTGGACAGGGAAAGGTCAGCCTCCCGTGACAAAGAAGGGTCGCGACTTTTAGTGATTCGTTTTCTAAGCGAACATTGTAGCTTTCCTATAACTGGCATGTTTAAAGCAGAATTATAAATGAACAGTCCCTGGAGCAATTAAAATAAATACTAACATTACAAGAAAACTCACGATGACTTCACGATGTCCAGATAGACACTAAAGTAAATGTAGATTTGACTTAAATTTCTGGATCACAGGCTTGTCAGGTTCTATTAACCATCTCTTTATCTACCTAATGAAATGTCAGGGCTGGTCTGTGGACCCCCTCATGGCACTCTGCCAGCCGTCCCCTGCCCCCCCCCCCCCCCGAGTCCCCTCCTTCCCAGGTCCCTTGCGAACAGGGCCAACGACCGCTGGCAGCCTCCGACTCGGAGAAACACTGCTTTCCGGGGGGCACAGGAAGTTGAGGACCTACAGTATCTTTCCCACGTGTCTTGTTTCCTCGTGTCGGTGAGGACCCCCACGCCAGAGGCGTAGTGTGTGAGGGTCTTAGTAAGTGGAAGCTTCTGACCGTTTACGTTAACCGTGTGTACGGCAGGTTTTTTATACATTCTTTAAGGAAGTTCCCTTCCTAGTTTGCGAAGACCTTTTCTTTTTAAAATCGTGCTCGTGTTAATTCTATGAAATTTTTTCCTTGGATCTATTAAGATCATACAGTTTCTGTACTTTAATCTGTTTATGTGGTGAGTTACGTTAATACATTTTCTAACGTTAAACTCTTCTTGTGTTCTTGGAGCAATACAAGGGTGTTTCCTTGTTTTCTTTGAAAAAATTAGATACTGTAGTTTGGTTCTGCTACTATTTGGGATTTTTGCATCCATGTTTACAAATGAGAATGGCCATGGTTTTGCTATTTTGTGTTCTTTCTCTGGTTTTGTTATCGGGGTCAGGCTAGATTAAATCCGTGGGCTGGGAGGCCGTTGCGTTTTCATTTATAATCATTTGAGGGGTGCGGTTGTGCGTGTGAGCCTTCTTCACTTGGCGTTCATTTAGCTGTGCACGCCTTTTCGTGTTTAGTGTTAGATGTGGGTTTTTTTCTTTATATTTTTTGTCTACCAGACCTTCTCGTCGCTGTTTGTTCTTCTTTTCGCTTCCTTCCGGCCTTCTCTCGGGTTCCTGGAGCTTGCACGTCCCTTTTCCTCCTCCTGGGGTAGAAGTTCTGTACTATTTTGTGGGCAGCTCTTACGTTTAACACACATCCTCGACTTGAATCCTCAGCGGCGCGGCGTGTCGGCCGCCCTCCCGCATCACGAGACGCTTGACTTGCTCCGCCTCTCGTCACCCCTCGTCTCAGACGTCCTCGTCGTCCCTCCAGCCCCGCCGTCCCATGTGCTTTGTCGTTCTGGCCGTGTCGGGGCGCATTTAGGCGCCGTCCCGTGCGCTTTGTCGTCCTGGCCGTGTCGGGGCGCATTTAGCCATCCGCACGGTGACCGGCTTCTCTGCATGCCATGGCTGCTTGCCCCCGTGTTTTTTTTTTTTTTTTCCTAGGATTAGTTCGTTTCTTACTAAGTCCTATAGATGCTAAACCGTTTCGGTCTCTTTATTTTAAAGTCCCTTAACTTTATTCTTACTCTCAAATAACAGTTGACTTGGGGCGAGAATTTTAATTTGACAGTGCATTTCTTGGAATGCTTTGAAAATGAGATCTCACTGTCCTCTGGCGTCTGCTGTGCTTCTGTGATTTCTTTTGTGGAAATTCTCTCTTTTTTCCCCAGCCATTCTTAAGATTTTATTTTCTTGGCGTCCTGCAGCGCATTAGAGACATATTTCTTTTTACTTCTACTACTTGGGACTCCTCGGGATTTATCGGGCATGTCGATTCCTGTCTTTCATCGATTTAGGAAACCTCGAAGCATGTTCTCTTAAAATACTGCTCTTACCACGTGGTCTACAATCTCTCTTCCCCTTTTCTGGTGTGTCTTGCACCTTTTCATTTTCTACGTCATCTCTCTTCGCCTCTTTTTCACATTTTTAATATTTATCTTTTCAGAGTCTTGCTGATTAATTTTCTCAACACTGTTTTGCAGATCTCTGATAATCTCTTCATTGGAACTTAATTTAATCCGTTGATGAAACGTTTTAGCAGGAGAGAATCTATTGATTTTTTGTTTCAACACCTGTGTTTAATTTCTACAATTTTATTTGTTTCTCAAATCCTCTTTTTTTTAAAATAATATCTTACTCTTTCCTCACAGTTTCTTCATTTTCTTTTTGAAATCTTTTTAATAATTTTAAACATACTTATTTCATAATCTCTTCTAGACTGTTCTGTCCGACCCAAGATCTCGAGGGGTAATCCGGCGTGTGAAGGGGGTTCGGCATGAACTCAGGTTTCACCTCCTGACCTCCTGCGGCATTGAAATCCAAACCTGCTGTTCGGTGCCCGTTGCGGGGCCCTGTCTCTACTGTGCCCTCCTCTGAGACGTGTCAGTCGATTCACGTGCGTCCCAGGCTGCATTTCAGGTCTCACGTCTCTGACGGACTAGCTTTTTCCGACCCTGTTCTCCTTTTATGTGTTATTCCTCTGGATTTCTAATACTGGCATCTTCTTTAGGTCAGTCTTTGGTGTTGCCAGTTCTGGGGGTCAAATTTTTAATTTCAGTTTTATATGTACTTTGTAGAAAAATCTAGAGACAAAAAGATTTATACTCGAAGAGATAATTACGACTAGCATTACGTGAACTCTGTCTTTCTAATCTCGTTTCTCTGTGCGTGTGTATACGTGTGTGTGCAGTTGTACGTACACATATGTAATTACAGGTAAAGGGGAATTATGGGCTTTGCACCATTTTATAACATGATTTCGTTCACTAAAGATGAAATCCGAACATTTACATGCCAATCACTGTATTCCTACCAGGAGTTTTAGTGGCTCCAAAGTTTCCCACCATGGCGGGAACACGACAGTGTGACAGTTTACTCAGCCAACTCCTTTGCTGGTCGTTGACAGATTCTTTAAAGATGTTCGTGATTATAAATAAAACTGACCCAAATGACCTCATCTGCGCATCTGTGTTTATTTCTTTAGGATAAATTGCTCAAAGTAGAATAGCTGGATAATATGAATGGTTTTGTTTTTTTTTTAATTTCCTGACAAGTTGAATTGTTTTCTTCTAGAACAGTTATCAACCAGACTCTCTTTTTAAAATTCTCGTTCCCTAGTCTCTAAGATCTAGCCGGCACAGCCGTATATTCATACGTGTCCTTCCCAGAGCTGTAGGCAGCACGCTCCTCTCCCAGGGTTACTGCAGGGTGGCCCCTGGCGTGACTGTCCACCTCCCTGCACCCTGCGAGAGCTCACAGGAGCCCCGTGTGTCGCACGTGGTCCTGAGAACCGCTACGTGCAGCGGGGGAGAAAGGTCGCTGTGATTACTTCTCCACATGGGAAGGAGCGTGTGTGCGCCTCGCATTTATCTGCCCGCCCCCCAGCACCCAGCCCGTCCTGCCGCAGAGAACTTAACGAGACGAACAGGTGCCGCTTCCTGAGCTTCGTGACAGTGCTGCCCGGTAGCAGCGTTGCCTGGCGTGACCGGAGCTGAAGCACAGACCAGCGGCGGGCGGGCCGGGGCATACGGGGG
>NW_011889156.1:94147-97105 GCF_000151845.1 Pteropus vampyrus
GCCTGGCGTGACCGGAGCTGAAGCACAGACCAGCGGCGGGCGGGCCGGGGCATACGGGGGTCGCGCCTCAGCTCCCCAAAGTCCTGTTGACATCTGTCCGTGCTGTCCAAAGCTGTTCATGGACCAGAAACCTCCGGAGTGGACTGGTTTGTTATTCGGGTATTATTTTTGTTAGATTGTACATTATGTAAAACGTTGCCATTATTTTTGCTTAAAAACTTTGAAAAGAGACATGATACGATTCCAGGAAGTCATTGATTTTGTCGCGTTTCCCAGCGGCATCACGATCGAGAAGAAGCACGTTTTTCACTCATGCGTATCGTCGTGCATGGGGCGAAACCTCATGAAGGGTGGCGTTTGCTGTAAATTCAGTAACGAGGGCGGGGGTGGGTGGTGGATGGTCGAAGCGAGGGTGGCAGAACTCATTGAATTTACGTGGTGGTTTCCGGGGCTCATCGTGCTCTTCTCATCCTGTGAACTTTTGCCATTTTTCATAATTTAACATAAAGGTGGTTTCTCTAAGAGCGGGAGAGAGAAGGAGAGAGACAGACAGACTGAGAATCCCGTGGAGTCTCTGAGTTACGGAGAAAAGGGAGAGAAGCTCAGCCCGGGCCAACTTTGTCGTGAACTCGCTCCCTACCGCCATCTAAAGGCGCCCGTGCAGATGCCGTGGGTGGGCGTGCATGGGCACCGCACACGTGTGAGCAGCACACACGGGCACCGCGCACACGGGCACCGCACACACGCAATTGCCCTTGCTGAGGGCCTGTCCCTGGGCTTTGCCAGCTCGGGTGTCGCTGCGGAGGGCACACGAGCGGTCGTGCAGTTGACCCTTTTCAACTCTTGCGAAGTCGTTGAGTGAAACACGCAGATTGCCCTGCGTCTCCCATCGCCGCGTTGGGGATGGGGAGGAAAGGCGGAGACGTTGCTCTGTGTTTACACAGGAATCGGGCACTAGCTTCGCCACGTGTGAGAAGCTTGACACGACCTCTTGCCTGAGTCCAGGCCTCTGAGCCCCGCCCAGAACCGCATTTCCTGCTGTCAGCCCCTAAAACGGAATAAAGTCATCGACATCACTGGGACGCCTTATGGAAACTGTTCTCAAACCATCCATTTACAAAGTTTAAGGCCCAAATTTAAATTTTGGCATCACAAACTTCGTTCAGTACCTGTACAGTTGTGAGTGTTCAAGTTCAACATTCAGCAATATGGCGTTTAAAGAAATCAGATTTTATTTACAAGACACGCATTGCCGGGTGGGCGCCTTACCTCTAGAATTACAGAAATAATGCCAGAATTCAAAATACGTTTTTTTCAGGCCTGGTGTACTCATCCCCCGCAGGATGCACCCCCGATACTGTCCTGCCCGCTCCCTTCAGCCTCTCTTTTGAATCTTTTAATTACTTTATTTGTATTTCGTTCAGAGACTGTATCACGCTCTCTGGTTATCTGCCTCACCTCCCTCTCTAGATTGTAAGGTCCCTGAAGTCTGATTTTCTCGACATGACCTGTGGTGCCGAGCGCAGAGGACGGTGTTTGTCAGGAGAACCCGTGAGGCTGTGGGGCAGGCAGGGCCGACCGGACAGCAAGCGCGATGTCGGAATCCAGAAGATATCCCAGAAGTGGAGCCACAAGAGCATCTCACGATGCTAGCGCCAGCATCGAGGGGACAGAGGCCCGTAGGGGCCGAAGGGCGGGAGCAGCATGGAAACGAGGCCAGGTGGCCAGCATGTGTGGCAAAGGGGCAGAGTGTCCGCCCAGGCCAAGGGTCTGGACAGCGCAAACGCAGGGTCAGAAGCAAGAAACCAGTTTGATGACGAGCCAGGCCATGGTCTTTGTCCGGGGATCCCGCAGCATCGTGAGGCCAGGAGGACATCCAGCATCCGGCCGGCCGGGGTCCCCCTCGGAGGGAAGGGAGGTGTGGCCGGGGCCGGGACTGTGGCGCGCAGAGCCCCTGACAGCCACGGCCGACACCTGGCACCTGTCCCGGCCAGGGCCAGAGCCCTTTGCTGCTCACTCAGTAGTCAATGTGCTGAACTAGGCGACTGGAAAGAAAGAATGAGCCACCCCAGCCCTCAAGGTGCTCACAGGTTCACAGGAATCAAAACCCACTCAGAAGCCCCGAGTGGCCAGGTGCCTCGGGGAGTGCTGGAAAGTTCTGCAGCGAGTGGAAAGGAGGCCAGCCGCAGAGGGGGTTGCGTCTCTGGGGCGGAGCTCCGGGCAGTGGGGTCCCGGGCCGGCTTGCAGGTGTCACCCGGGAACGGTGGGAAATGCAGATTCCCAGACCACGCTCCAAGCTGACCACTCGCAGTGTCCAGAGGTGGGGCAGCCTCAGCTCTGCCGCCCTGGGGGTGCAGGGGCCGGTGGGGTCACGGGACGGGACAGTGGCGTGGGAGCTGTGGGGACACTGGACACTGCCTGTGACCTGACCACTCTGAGCGCCTGTGGCTGCGGGGGCGGGAGCCGGGAGGCGGAGGTGACGGTCAGATGCTCGTGGGGAAGGACCGCGCGCGCTTCGGTAAGGGTCAGTTCTGCCCGCGGGAGACGGTCACTGGTCACTCCCTCGCTCCCGTGGGAGGCGTCATGCCCGCGGGAGGGTCACTTTCTTTTGAAACCTCGCCTCTTTAACCAGCTGTGACCCTTCGCTACCCCCGGGGGGCCTGCAGGCCAGCTGCGGTGGCTTCACGGGAGGGTGACAATCGGGAGGCTCGGGTTCGCCCACGATCGGGGTTTCCTGGCCCAGGAGCGTCTTCTGGCGGGGTCAGGGGTCAGGGCCGTTCCCTGGGACCTGGGAGCGCCGCCCTGGGCTCGGGGGGCCGGCGATTTCGAAGGGTTCCCGCCCTGCACGGAGCACCCGGCTCCTGGCGCTGCGCGCCGGGGACAGTCCCACCGCCCTCCAGCATGGCGCGAGGTCACAGCGGCGGCCCGTGCGACCTTCGGCCCCCGAAACTCAGCTCC
>NW_011889156.1:97685-100248 GCF_000151845.1 Pteropus vampyrus
GGAGGACAAAACGAATTACGAATTTGACCCTTTGTTCCTGTCACGAGGCAGAGCTTCGATAGAAGAGTACACGGGGGTACGGATTTAGACACTCCCGCCACGTCGGGTGTCCCCTGGGTCACCTGTGGGAGGTGGGGGACAGTGTGTGACTGTCGAGAGTCCCTGGCAGGAGAGGCCGTGTCCGCACCCCCTTTTATCCCGGCTCCCTTTGTAAATTCCCGCGTGCTGATTCAGTGCCAGCCGCTGAGAGCCAGCAGGATGGGACTGAGCGGCAGGTACCGGGCCAGCTCGGCCAGGACCGGCGAGAACCCGGGAGGAAGGACACGGCCGAGTGGGCCCGGGGCTGGCGCGGGCCAGCTCTTCCTCTCTTTGCTGTTCTGCCACCTCCCTCCCCTGCTTTTCTTCTCTCTGTCCCCGAAGCGCCTCCTTAGGCCTCCAGGCCACAGCCCGGTGTCCCCTCTGCCTTCCGTCCTGGGAGAGAATGCCATCACACTGCAATGCTCCGTAGAATCCACGAGGCATCACCTCTTAACAGACAGACCGATTGCCACGACTTCTCTTCTTAAATTGATTTTTATCCCAAAAAGAACACGTGCTCACGCCAGATTATCATCTTGGGGTGCCCGTTGGAGAGCGGCTTGGTGGGGAGGCAGATTCCTGGAAGAAAGGGCGAAGGAGGCTCTGAGAGGCCGGCGGGCACCGTGCCGGCCCCACTGGCTGGCTGCCACACACCGGGGCTCCTCCAGTCCCTCGCGGCAGACCTGCGACCTCGGGGCTCGGAGCACAGAGGGCTGCAGAGCGGTGACCTGGCAGGGGCCGGTGGCTGCTCGGGCGGCCCGCACACATGGCCCGGCGGCGCCTTCGTGCGCCTGGAACCGTGTTCGAACACACTGGCACCTCTGTGCCGGGAGGTCGGCGGAAAACAATGACCCGTTTAAATAACAAACCCGTTAAGCTATTTTTAAAAATGGACCCGTAAAAAAGAAAACAAATGGTTCCTAGTCCCACGGCCCAGCTAACACCTCTCTGGACGCTAAAAAAATTACAGACGCAGGTTTAAAATGAGCAAAACCGCAGAGAGAGGCTCAGTGAAGGGAAACAGCCTTCGCTCCCAGCAGCCCCTTTCCGAACAGAACCGTTTTCCGTTCCTTCAGATTGTGTGCGCGCATCTCTGCGTGTGTCTGCGTGTGAGTGTGCGTGTGCATGTATGAGTGTCTGTCTCTGTGCACATGCGTGCATATACATTTGTGTGCATGTGTGTGCATGTGGGTCACCGTGTGTGCGTATGTTCACGCATGCATGTCTTGTGTGCACATGTGTACACACATATCTTTGTGGGCCTGTGTGCACACGTGTGCGCACATGTGTGCATGCATATATGCATTTGCGCGTGTGTCTCTGTGTGCATGTGCATGTGTGTGCATGTGTGTCCGTGTACATGTACATATGCGTGCGCATGTACTGTATGTGCATGTGTCTCTGTGTATGTATGTGCATCTGTGTGAGTATGTATCTGTGTGTGCGTGTGTATCTGTGTGCATATGTATTTTGTGTGTGTAGTGTGTGTGCATGTACATGTGTGTGCACACGTTCACTGTGTGTACATGTGTACGTGTACCTGTGCATGTACACATGCGTGCATGTGTTCACTGTGTGCATGTGTCTGTGTGCATGTACATGTGTCTCTGTGTGCATGTATGATCTGTGTGCACGTGTGCATGTGTGTCTGTCTCTGTGTGCATGCACATGTAATCGTGTGCGTATGTGTCTATGTGTGTACTCTGTGCGGTGTCTGAGGTCACAGGACTTCGGACAGAGCCAGGGTCGCCATCGGTCTCGCTCCAGCAGAATGCCCAGATGGGTCACTTCCTGTCTGGGTTTCGACTGAGGGCCTGAGCCCCACCTGGGCACAACTTAGAAGAGGTCAAAGATAGAAAAGGGGACTCAGAACAGACATTTGCACCCCACGTTCAGGCAGCATTATTCCCACTCCCCAAAGATGGAAGCAACCCCAGCGCCCATCCGTGGATGAACGGGGTCTGCATGTAGAGTGGGGTGCTATAGCGCTCGCCCCTAAAAGGGGAGGACGTTCTCACGCAGGCTACAACACAGATACACCCGGAGGAGATTCAGCTCGGAGAAATAAGCCGGACACAACAGGACAAGTACGACATGACGCCACTAACAAGAGGTAGAGGTGCCTAGAGCAGTCGAATTCACAGAGACAGAACAGAGTGCCGGGTGCCTGGGGATGCGGGGCGGGGGCCGGGGAGCCGGCGGTCACTGGTCACGGTGTCAGTTTGGGAAGATGGAAAAGTTCTGGGGACGGACGGTGGCGATGGCTGCACGGCAGAGTGAAGGCTCTTGATGGCACTGAACCGTGCACCTAAAAATGGCAAGTGTTACGCTGTGTATATCACGGTCGGAGTGTAGCTGGAAGAGGGGGACCTCACGCCATGCCTCTTCACACTCGCCGCCACCGAGGGGTCACTCGGAGCCGGACGTGTGTTTGCAAGAGTTGGGGCACCTTCGCAGTGGGGTCTGACACTGCCTGGGAAACGCA
>NW_011889156.1:101768-106739 GCF_000151845.1 Pteropus vampyrus
CTCTTCCCCCGAAGACTGAGCGGGGAACGGGGCCAAACTCAGCTTTCGCAGACCTCATACAGTTTGGAACTCCAGAGAAATTCCTGAAGAGAGAGAAAGGATGAGCAACGGGAAAATGAAAAACACTCTGTTCCAGATGACTCCGTGACATGCAAGTCGAATTCTGCGGGTGCATTTGTCCTCAGAAACGCTCGGAAGCCTGATCGGTTTTAAAGGGAGGGACCGTTTGTGTGTAAACTTGGAGGGACAAACGATCCCACAGGGGAATCGTCCTACGGTGCCTTGAGTCGCACCTCACTTGAAATGTTGAGTCAGGAGAGTTCTAGAACCTTTGATACATTTATTCAAACACGAAAGCACTGATTCGAGCATGTTTCACCCGCCTCTTCCAGGACGGCTCTCGGGCCCCGCTGGTGTTTGGGATGGAGCGCCAGCTGCCTACCAGGCCTCTCTTACTTGCTCTGACACCTCGTTTGCTGGACAGGGGGGGCCTCGAAGCACTTGGGGCTCCCTGGTTACATCTTCTCTCTCCTTCTGCTGGGTCTTCGCCGACATCGGTGGAGAAGCTGTCGCTGCATATTCCTCTTCTCGTAGCCAAGTATGGAGTAGCCAGAATTCGTGACCCGACAGGAAAGAGATGAGACGCGTGGGACGGCCCAAGGCCAACGTGCGAGACCCGCCACGGTTTCTGAGGTCCCCGCGATTCTCGGGACCCTTTACAGAGCACCCGAAGGCGGCCGCAGTAGGAACACCTAGCAGAGGGGGTGCATTTCAGCCGGAAAGAAGGCCACCAAGCCGGGGTGGCTGCCCGCCCACCCCCGAGTGCCAGGTCACGGTCAGGGAGACCCACAAAGGCCGTCTCGCCTGACGTGTCTGCACCTTGGCCAAACCCCAGGTTCGACGGTGACGTGTAAATAAGTAACGCGCACGAACAAATGACCAGTCAGCGTCGACATCTGTTTTTTATCTTAACTGTGTTTCTTTGTCTTGTCACTGTGGAAAAAAAAAAAAAAAACCCGGAAAAGTCTTGAAAGCTAATTAGCTCCAAATTTGCTGTAGGAAAGAGGACTAAAGAGTTTCGATGACAATTTTTCCTTTGTTCCCGCTGCCAAACTGGCCTCCGACCCTTCAGTTGAACATGAGTCACTATCTACTTGCACACAGCTCCTCCGTTGTGTTTTATTTTTTTTCAGTGCAGAAATCTCTTTCCTGGAATAGGCACCTGCCCTTCTGATTCCTGTTTACTGAGAATTCGCCATCTCAAATAAGCTTTAAAGTACTGTGCTCAATATCTCTTTCGATAGCGTAACCACCATCGCTATACTATAATATAGAATATTTTAAATGCGATGTATATATTTCCTGTATTAAATTTCCAGGCATCATAAGAGGGAGATGTTATAATAATAATATGTTTTTCGAGTTTGTTTTCCTTCAAATCGCTGCATTTAAAGAAAACCTTCTAATTCTGTGCACCATTGCACGTTGTTATACACAGGCATGCCTGTCTCCACGCTTGTCTTTTTCGACGTATTTAAAAATATTGATACAGGTGGAGATGAACAGTTAGTACTTTCAAATGAGCTTTAAGATGATGAGTGACCGTCCGCTGTCTCGGGAGACCAGCATTCCACTCAGTTCCGCCTTGTTCTGTGACAGCCACCAAGCCTCGAGTCGTCTCACGTTTCAAAGCAGAGAGCTTCTTATGAATCCACCACACGCGCACACGCAGGGATTCGAGGACTGTGCACGTCATACGTGTATGTAACGTGCACGGTATGGGCCACACACGTCGCACACCTTGCTCTTCATTTAGAGCAAAAGGTATTTGGGGGAAATGAGCAGACTCGAGGGAAGGATTTGGGATCTCGGTGGCCCTTGCTGGTTCCTGAGAAGTGATGGCCATGCCACCTGCCCGCCCTGGTGGGGCAGGTACCAGGGACCGTGGCCACTGGCCGTTCCTCCTGTGAGACGGTGCAGGGCCGAGGGCCAGCCGGGGACCCGCCAGGAAGTGGCGCTCCCTGCCGGCCTGGTCACCCGCCGCCCGCGGGCCCAGGAAGCTGTTTCCTTGCCAAAGGCCATGCAAATAACAGCTAGAAGAGGGCCATTTCCCCTTTTTAAAAGAAGTGTGAATTTGTGTGTCCCTAGGCCTCCCAAGTGAACGTCAGTGGAGGTGGCTTGTCTTCTCCTGGGGTGTGTGTGCCCTGTGTGTGACTGCCAGGAGGACCCAGACACTCGTGGGGGGCGGTGGGGGGAGAAGAGGGGGGACGGAAACCGGCTCCTCCTTCTGCCCAGGAAGGGCATTCAGATGTTTGTGGACGCGTGATTACAGACTGGGCACGCGAGGCAAATGTAAATGTGATGCCGCAGCAGAGCTGGGCGCGAATCTCTATCGCCATGGTTTCAAAACAAACGAAGATGTCGTTTAATTAGTACAGGAACATTTAATAATTTTATTAAAACAACGTTTACTGCCTTGGCAACCGCAAAACACGGACGGTAAATAAAAGATAACGGCAGCGGGACACTGTGTCACGTCGGGGGGTGACACGTGGGCCGAGGGATCGCCTTTTCGGCGACGGTCAAGAAAACAAGTGCTTTGGGCGACCTCTGGGCCTCACTGGCCTGCGTGACGGAGAAGCGGATGGCGGCCGAGTCCGCCCGGCCTCGTTACGTCCGTGTCTGAAACACCGTGAACCTGTAGCGCACGACAGCGGAGTTTTTCATAGTCTTCAAAATGATCTTCGCTGTACGCGACGATCTAGTAAATTACAGTAATTAGCCGTTGATCGTCGCACATTTAAGTTTGTGTTTCCACTGTTTTCTCTTCCTCTGTCAGCTTTGGCCTCGACTGAGATATTTTCTTCGGATAAATCTCCGGAACTAAAATTCTTGGATTAGGGGGTGGCTCGTACTTACTTGCTTTTTCTCATTTTAACCCGTTTTTCCCTTTTACTCGCTTGCCTGTTTTCGCCCTCACACTTTCAGAGTCACAAAACACTTCGGTCCTGAAGAATAGCACGGAGAATGCTCCGTCCCGTTTATCCGTGGGGCATTTTTCCCGCTGCCGAGGCCGTCGCGTTAGCTCAAGGGACGTGAACAGGAAGTCGCTCCGTCAGCGCCCGGGGAACGTGGTTTTGGAATCAGGTCGGAACGAAAGGTCTTTATTGAGCGTCTACGGTATGCGCTGCACACAGACGGACGTGCAGAGGAGATCCTGGAGAACTCGACTCGAATCGGAACCCACTCCGCTAGGATGGAGACCGTTTCCAGCAGCTTCCTCCTGCCCGGGCCGTGGTGGACCTGAGTCAAGGGCTGGTCTCTTACCGGCCCGGCCCCCACCTGGGCTGCTGGAGGCTGGGAGCAGAGTCCGCAGCTGAGCGTGGGGCCAGCGTCCGTCTGGACACGCTGTCGCTTCGAAGCCCGGTCCCGGTCCGGGTAGGGAGGGAGATGCTGGTCCTCTCGTCCTCACTGTGTTCCTTCTGGAAAGGCCATGGGGCAGCCCAAGCAAGGGGCCTGGCGGGGGGACGCTGAGTGTGTCAGGAGGGGACCCTGGAGGACTCCGGTCCTTCCCGTGTGAGCATCTCCTTGAGGGAACCCGGTCCCAGGGGGCCATTGGGACGGCGCGACCTCACGTGGCATTTTTAGTAGAGTTCTGCCACCTAGTGGCCACTTGTGAGAAGCGCCTTTTCCTTTGATCTATTGACTTAAAAAAGATGTGCAGACATTTGTATCCCTGAGCCACATTTTCTTTGAAAAATGTTTGAGAACAAAACACCAGAGCATCCCGAAGGGAAGTGGCCGCTGCTGGAAGAGGATTCTCGGGGCAGACACGCTTATGTTGCGGTTTGTTCCCTCCTGCACGATTCGGGTTTTTATTGTCACGTGTGCTCGATACTTTTATAATCTGTGTTTTAAGTTTTTAAGTGGAAAAAAGTACAGATAAGGAAACTCAGTAATAAGAAAGCAAACAACCCGATTAAAAATTGGGCCAAAGACCTGAACAGACGCCTCGCAGAAGAAAGTATAGGGACGGGAACGAGCCCATAAAGGACGCTCCACCTAACACGTCACCGGGGAAGCGTGGTGGCTTCAAGCCCCGACGGGGTCAAGGGTGTGCGGAGGGCGGGCCGGAGCCTGGCAGGCTTCCTGGGAGCGAGGCTTCTGCCCCCCGCTCCCCTTCCCTGCTCTGCTCCCCACTCCACACCTTGAAAGTGGGGGACCCCACGTCTCGGGTTGTGTCCTCATCCACCCTCCCTGACTCCCGATGCTTCTGGGACGGTGCCCACACGGTCGACTCTGCCGTGACCTTGCACCTGAAGTTGCGGTCCACCAGAGGCCTCTCTCTCGGTGCGGCGCATTCTACGGGTTTGGACGGATGCGCTGAGCCACGTAGCCCCCGCCACAGTGTCATGCGGACTAGTTTCGCTGCTCTGAAGCCCCCCGTGCTCTGACTGTCCTTCCCCGTTCCCCGCCCCCGCCCCCGCCAGCCCGTTAGCTTCGCGTCGTCCCCAGTGCCTGGCGGCGGCTGTGCACCCCCCGTGCCGGTCACACACGTGCTGGCCGGTTGATGGCCGCATGAGCCACCCGGCCAGCAGGTTTTTAGCCAGCGCCATTTAATGATGCGAGACTTTTAGCTTTGGGGAGTCTTCTGTCATTCATTCTTGACTTCGGTGACTTCGTGGTAAGAATTCCTAGCGCATGTCTTCTGTGCAACGCTCATGCGGTTTTAAAAACACCTGCCACAGACGCTTGCCCGTCCAGACTCCTTTCTTCCTTTCACAGTCGGAGCTTTACTGGCTGCTGACTTGAGCGCAGACTTTTCACCAGATGAAAGGAGCGGGAAGGAGGACGGTGACTGGAGGATGAATGAAACAGTATGTTTTTAAATAATGTTTTTAGTTTTCAGATCCATTGGCATACGATGTTATGTTAGTTTCTGCTGCACAACGTAGTGATTAGACATTGATG
>NW_011889156.1:107119-108684 GCF_000151845.1 Pteropus vampyrus
CTCCCCACTCCACACCTTGAAAGTGGGGGACCCCACGTCTCGGGTTGTGTCCTCATCCACCCTCCCTGACTCCCGATGCTTCTGGGACGGTGCCCGCACGGTCGACTCTGCCGTGACCTTGCACCTGCAGTTGCGGTTCACCGGAGGCCTCTCTCTCGGTGCGGCGCATTCTACGGGTTTGGACGGATGCGCTGCGCCACGTAGCCCCCGCCACAGTGTCACGCGGACTAGTTTCGCTGCTCTGAAGCCCCCCGTGCTCTGAGTGTCCTTCCCCGTTCCCCGCCCCCGCCCCCGCCAGCCCGTTAGCTTCGCGTCGTCCCCAATGCCTGGCGGCGGCTGTGCACCTCCCGTGCCGGTCACACACGTGCTGGCCGGTTGATGGCTGCATGAGCCACCTGGCCAGCAGGTTTTTAGCCAGCGCCATTTAATGATGCAAGACTTTTTAGCTTTGAGGAGTCTTCTGTCGTTCGTTCTTGACTTCGGTGACTTCGTGGTAAGAATTCGTAGCGCATGTCTTCTGTGGTTTTAAAAACACCTGCCACAGACGCTTGCCCGTCCAGACTCCTTTCTTCCTTTCACAGTCGGAGCTTTACCGGCTGCTGACTTGAGCGCAGACTTTTCACCAGATGAAAGGAGCGGGAAGGAGGACGGTGACTGGAAGATGAATGAAATAGTATGTTTTTAAATAATGTTTTTAGTTTTCAGATCCATTGGCATACGATGTTATGTTAGTTTCTGCTGCACAACGTAGTGATTAGACATTGATGTCACTTACGAAGTGACCACCCGATCAGTAAGCCCAGTACCCACCTGACACGGACGGACGCAGTTGTTACATTATCGACTGAGTTCCCTGTGCTGTGCTTCGCATCCCCAGGACTATTTTGTAACTACCAGTTTCTACTTCGTTTGGTCAGGGGCCGCGGGCCTTGGTGACCTGGGCCAGCCTGGCGTCCCGGATCCGCCCTCCCCCACCAGCTCCGAGCTGCCCCGCAGTCGAGATTCCCCAGAGACGCGTGTCCTGATCCTGCCTAGGAAGCAAGGGGACCTTCGTTTCATCCCTGACCGTGGTGTGCCCGGTGGGACTCAGAGGCTGGTCCCTCAGCCCCGTGTACAGAGCAGGGCTGATCGGCCCGCACCTGTCACCAAACTGACTGACGGATCCAACTGGCGGAATTCACTCTCCTATTTCTACATGAAGTGACGGTTGGAAATAACTCGCTCTCCTTACCTGGGAGAGTGAATTACACCCTGGCGAGCTGTGAAAAGTTGAACGAGTGTTTATTTACATATTTAGTTTTAATTTTCTGTTTTTAGTGGAGGTGTGATTTGCATACGACGAGCTGCGAAGTGTTTACCAACCTCCTCTGCCCCTCTGGGGGCCCCGCGCCAAGGGCACAGCGGAGCTCCCGACTGGGGGGGGACGCCAGGCGGCGGTGTGGCTGGCAGTCCCCTCCTCTGCCACCATCTGACCCTGAGCACCTGTCTGCTCCTGGGTAGACTGAGAAGGATAATGTGGGTGGAAGGTTCGCCGTGACAGTGGTGTTTGTGAGGCGCCTGCTCGC
>NW_011889156.1:109879-112118 GCF_000151845.1 Pteropus vampyrus
AGGTTGACCGAGGTCTTCAGCTGGAAGGAGGCAGCCGCCCTGAGGCACCAAAAAGCATCTCCTGGATCCTTAGCAAGTTATGGGAGGAACTGTCCCCTGTGCCTTGATGCTGGTGCCTGGGGCCGGCCCCGAGAGCCTTGACGTGGCTTTGCTCCAGCCCCCCGCCGCCCCTGCCTCACGTGGGGTCCTGCATCAGCCTTGGGTCGTGTTTGTCGGTGAGGACAGGAGGACCCAGCGTCGAGGTGGCATGCGCGCCGAGTAGGGACTGAGGGGGGTCGTATAATAAAGCACTGAGCAGAGAGCGGAGTTGCCCGAGGTCCCCAGACCCCACGGTGGGCGCCTCCCGTCCCGGGCTTCATCGGCCGGTTCTGTGACGCCCGCTCCACCTGAGCTTGTTTCCTGAAGCTCAGCTCTCCCCATTCACGAGAAAAGGGACGCGAGTTTGTGACATCGCTTTCCCCCAGCGCCGTGCATAGACTGTCCCGCCTCAGGTGTGAGGACCACGCCCCCGGCCCCCCCTGGTCCCGAGCTGTCCACTCTCAGCCCCTCCTGCTGGGTCATTTCCTGCAGCCGCAGGTGACTCCACCGCTGGGCACACCGCTCCCCGGGACTCGGAGCCACGACAGCGTTTGGACTTCATCTCCCAAACGTCCCTCCCCTCTGTCCGGAGGTGCCATCCGCTGTTTGAGCCTGAACTGAGCCCCGCGTCTCTGCCCCTCCTCACACCCTCCCACCCCACTCCGCTCGCGGCCGGTCTGCGGACCCTTCGCCATTCGGCTCCGCTCCGCGACTGACGCTCCAGGGTCAGCGTTAGACGCGGCGGCGACACGGTCTTGCCCTTGCCAGGCCGCCCCTTTCCCACCCCAGAGAACTTCCTGTCTGGCCCTTCGTGGTCCCTGATGGCAGCGCGCTGCTTCCCGCAGGGATTTCCCTTCTCATTACCGCCCACCCCCACCCCCCATCCCAGATCCCGCTGGGTCATCGCGACTTGGTTCCAAAGTCCCTCTCCCGGGCACTGGGCACACTTCCCTGTCCTCACACCTGTTATGTTTTAATACAGCTGTGGGCCGCCCCGTGGGCCGCCCGAGGGCGCGTAGAGGCCTTGCGTAGTTGTGACTTTTATCCCAGCACCTGGATGGTTGTGGGATGAACGAATACCGGTCCCCGACCCAGGATGGTAAACGCCATCTGCATCTCATCTGCAAGCGAGGGCGGCCATCTCCGTCGCTCTGTTGTTACCGGTGCCTCATCCTGCTAACTGCAGGTCATCGGGCGTTAGTGGCTTTCGACCTCGACCGCAGAGTCGGGATCCGCCGTTTCTGGCGGTGTCCGTTTGGGCAAATTACTCAAGCTCTCCAAGCTTCACTTTTCCCAGCCGTGAAATGGGACAGGAGAGTCGTGTCGAGACTCACGCCATGTGGCGTACGTGAAGCGTTTGGGTCACGCACGCTGCCGAGTGAACGTCAGTGACGACAGTGAGACTATTTCGGTCTTACGCGTCCGTATAGATTTGCCTTTGAAACGTGCCACGTTTGCGTTTTTCTGTTCAGATACGTTCGCAAACAGGCTACTGTCACAGAGCCTAATTTTCCGCCTTTGGAGTTTGAAGCAGAGAAGATGGATTTTTTTAATAATTCACAGCAGGCAAACAAATTTATTTCCCGTCACGGGAACGTATTGGGTGGAATGACCTTTATCAGTACATGACAGTGATGTATCGGAAGAGACACTTCCCACTTGACCTTTGTACGATGTGCCAGTTTGTCTCCCGACACAAAGTCAGTGACGGCTGACAGGCTTGGTGGGACGCGGACCGGACAGACGCTCGCTGTGGCGAAGGGGACAGGCACAGGCACAGCCCCGGGAGCTGTCGAACGTGGCGGCTTTCGTGTCCCCAGGGTGGCTTAGAAACGACGGGCGCCTGGGTCCCTGCTGTGACAGGGAGCGTGATGATTCTCCTGGGGGTTTGCCGTGTGAGGCTGGGGCCCGGTCGCTCCGCAAGGACCACCCCGTACCCCGCCGGCTCCTCTGCCGTCGTCGGTGGCTCCCCGTCTTTGCCAAGACGTCGGGATGAGTTCCCATCGTTTCTGGCGCTTTGCTGCCTTTCCCTAAACGTGACGATGTCCCTCAGGTGTCCCGCCACCGGGTGACTTCCGCTGGAGGCTCACGTGTGAGCTCTGCAGGTCCGCTCCTCCCCCAGGCGGTGGCAGGGGGTCCGGGGAGCAGGAAGGACGGTCGC
>NW_011889156.1:113313-116597 GCF_000151845.1 Pteropus vampyrus
TTTAAGGATCATCAAGCCAAGATTGGCTGTGAGGGCGCACGTCGAACCTCTCCCTCGTCCCGTGAGTGTGGCTCAGGCGCCAGCCCCAGGAGACAGCCGCCCACGAGGCAGCAGCGGCTTCTGCCTTCAGGAGCTGCGCGGGCTCAGGGACGGCGCCGTCTGGGAGGTCCCCTCTGGGTCGTGGCGTGGTGTCTCCACCAGGGAAGAGTCCTTGAGCTGTCCAGTCGTCTTATCTTACCTTCGTGGTGCAGAGGTTTTGGGGCTGTGTCCTGAGGGTCACGCCTAACTAGGAAGGGCCTCGCGGCCGGAGCGTGACTTCATGCTACGTGGAAGTGCGCCGAACGTCAGCCGGTTCTGCAGAGGACCCCAGGTGCTTCTCGCATGTTCCTGTCGTGTTCCTGCTGGGGGAAGAGGCCCCCGCTAAGCCCAGTGCGATTGCTCAAGTCCGTAAGGGCCTGAGAAGGCACTTGCAACCGGCCCTGCAGAGCCCCCCACCCTGTAGCCTCCCCTGAGGCGCAGAGGCGTGGGCGGCGAGGCCAGCGCAGGGGGGGCCCTCGCGTCCTGCCCATCACCGCCGCTGCCGGGCGACTCCCCTCTAGTAGCATCGCCTGTGACTCGAAGGTCGCTGTTTTGTTGGTATCGCCGTGTTTCAGCCAAAAGAAAACAGCTCGATTCTCCTTTGTTCCAAGGAACCGACATTCTGGAATGCTCAGTTGCTTCTGACGCAGCCATCCTCGCTGGCGTGGCTCGGGCTGCTGGAAGTAATTTATTTAATCGTCCTGCTTTTTTTGGAATATGCCATTTTACCGCGACCGCTTTACGCCAGAGAAGCGAAGCCGTTCGCGGTGCCACGTCCTGAGCCAGAGAAGCGATTTGGTGCCACGCCCGCGGCACCGAGCGTCACACCGGTGTGTTCTGTTTGCCCGTCGCAGAAAGTGGGTATATATGTCAGTGTGGTTTGTGTTATATTTTTTAAAACGACGATGAAAGTGGTTGCTCAACAGTACACTGCCAAGATCCCGAATTCCATCAGGGATGAGTATATTCAGACATGTTCCAAAAAAATGATTAAGTCTAACAAGATTACAGGTTGCGGCGGAGACCAATAAAAGGGGGGTGGGGGGGAGCCCGTGGTTTCCGAGCCGTGACGAGCACGTGTGTCCAGCTAATTCTTTCCGAAAACACCGGCAGAGCAAATTACTCGTGAAAAGTCTATTCATAGGAACTAATTGAATGCCACGTCCAGTTTAATAGTGGAAACTGAGTGCCACCGTAACCAATAGAGAGAAATAATGAGCAGGCATTTGAAGTCTTTCATCTGGATGATTTCTAAAAATAGCCTCAGCGCCGATGGCATGTTCCATGTGTGGAAAGCATACCGATCTAGCGAATGGTCCCAAAACGCTTTAACGTACATGGGGAAGAGACGAAGGAGAAACTCAAAAGGGACCATTTGGGTTTTCGGCCGTGCATCCTAGCGGGTTCCCGGCGATGTGGAAAAGGCCCAAGAATCACTTACGGTCGTGTTATTGCCTGACAGAAGTTTCCCACGGCCTCGATGGCATAGAGAATTGTTCTTTTAATTCTCTCTTAAGCAGACTCTGTCTAGTCACTTCCAGGACCCACTGGACAGTCGGCGCCTTTACCAGCTGTGCATCTAGATTGCTAGGCGAGTTGGTGATCGCCCGGGTGCTTCACCCGTCTCGGTAACGGCATTTCTAAATTCAGAAGAACGTGGTGAAAAAATGGTTTCATGTAGGAGGACCTGCCATTACATTTTTTTTTTTTAAATGCCTACAGCACCTGCTCTTCCTAAGTGGTCTCCCACCCAAGTACTCACCAGACCCGACCCTGCTTAGCTTCCGAGATCAGACGAGATGGGGCACGTTCAGGGTGGCCTGGCCGTAGACTGCCATTATGTTTTAAACGAGAGCTGCTCTGTCAGAGTTTCCACGTTTTTAAATGGATGAAAAACGAATCGAATCCAATTACATTTGACCTCAGAGTCCAGCTCGAGGACCCCGGGTAGGAATACTTTGTGCTGTTGCCTAAATGTACCAGCTTTTCATTTCTAAAAATTGCATTTTAAAATTAATTATTAAAGCAATACATGACCCTTGTCAAAACACTTAGAAAGCTTAGAAATATAAACAAAAGAAAAAAGCACCTCCCTCCTCCTGGTACAGAGACAGCCGCTGTGAGGATTTTGGGGTGTGTCCTTTCCGACTTGTTTCTCGTCCTGCCGAGTGGCTTTTCCTCCCTTGTCCTGTGTTTTGGGTTCTCCGCCTCGTAGCTGCTGGGAAATGATCGAAAGAATGTTCCTCCTTGGTCATGCTTTCAATGAGTATCGCGTAATAAACGGCTGGAAATTTGGAGGGGCCTCTCTTCCCAATATAGTCGGTAGGGTGATGGCGGTGCTGGTGGCGGTGCTGGCGCTGGTGCTGGTGGCGGTGCTGGCGCTGGCCGTCGTGGAGCAGTGGTGGGAGTCGCGTTGGAGGTGGTGGGCGTGACGATGGGCATGTTCCACGTTACTTTAAAAAGACACTGTGGCCGCTGGGTTCTGAGCAGTGAGTGTAGATCACGCATCCTCAGGGTCCAGTTCTCCACAGCATCTGTAGAGACGTGCTTTAGAGAAGGTTTTCACGCTTCTGAAAACCTGAGGCTTTTATAAAATGTGACCAAAATTCAGTTGGTCAGTTTGGGGATTGACATTTTGTGAAAGGGATACTTATGAGTTTAGTTGAGGACAAGGGTATTTGGGAGTGAGCCATAGGAAACATCCTTCCAGAAGCTCATGATCCTTAAAGTTTTTGTGTGTTTTCTGATGTGTCTGAATTCTGCAACTTTAGGCACTGTTTGCAAGCTTATGCACAGCACATGTGCGTGCACGCACACACACACACAAACACACACACTCTCTCTCACATAGCTTGCCGGGCATACGTCATTAGGGAAGTACCTGCAAATTTTATTGCTTTTGCTATTTTGATCACTCACTGTTTATTTTTTCTTGGTAAATTCTTACCGAGGAAGAACAGATGCTTCAAACCAAATGTTCTACTGAAATATTTCAAAGTAAATCAACAAATATATGTTAAGAACAAGGTGAGAGGCTAAGTGCCGAGTGGGCAGGAATCACGGTTAGATTACGGCTCGTCTTCCAGAATGGTTATCTTCCCCAAATGTTGGTTTTTCCTTTTATACCAGAACCAAAGCGATTTCTGTCTTCTTTCCTCGCATCGGCGAGCTTAAAATGTAACATTTCTAGAAATCTCCTTTGGTGT
>NW_011889156.1:118367-123970 GCF_000151845.1 Pteropus vampyrus
CCGTAGCCTGAGGGGGCCTCCTTGGCGGGCAGAGGGCCCGGCCAAGAGTGCGGTTTACCCCTGATATTCCGTCACCCCACGACGGAACGGCGCCGGGGGGACCGGTCTCTAGCAGGATGTCCTTCTTGCTGCCTGTAAGGTTTATTTGCTTATTGATTCCTAGATGCCACCTCATCGTCACCAGGACCTCATGTCGGATGCACTTCCCTTTCATTCTGCTTCCATGCTGTGCCCCAGGTTCACGACAGGCTCACACTCGCCGTCGCCCGGCCCAGGAGGCGCCGAGCCCTGGTGCTGTGTCATCTCGGTGTGACCGGACTCACAAGTCACGTGGTGCGGCCATCGCTGGACTGAAATGTGTTCTCCTGAGCACTTTGGGGCTCAGCCGTTTTCAGGGGGGCAGGATCTTATTTTACGAATGGCTTTTATCCTTCTTCAAAGACTGACAGAGAAGACAAAATCAGGCTAGGATTTTCCCAGCCCCTGCGGGACGCCTCGGGCCTGCGCGTGGGGCCTGAGTCCCCGCTGGCACCGAGCGCCGCTCCGACATCCGGCCTCCGGGCCTCACTCTGCCCCCGCGGGGCCTGCGCGTTTCGCGCGCCCGTCGGCTTGCGGCAGCGATGGTGACTGGCACTGGCACTGGGGCTCACGCGTCGAGGAGCGTTGAATACGACGGGGAAGCCGTTAGGGGGTTCTTTTCAAAGGCAGAGCGAGTCCTGTCTTTGAACAGGTGTTCCCGTCGAGCCGGATCTTGAGTCGCCATCGTTAGGAGGCAGAGCTGTAAGCACGGCCGGGGCCGGGTGGGCGGTCTGGGGGTGACCGGCGGGCGTCGTGAGGGCTCCAAATTGACTCTGAGCGGTGGACGTGGATTGGCCCAGAGTCAGCCCAGGAATACGGTCTAGCTGCAGCCCTGAGCTGAAGGCAGCCGGCAGCGGGGAGGCCAGCAGGTTGGTAGGGCCCCCGAGGCCAGAGCCCTCCGGCGGAGCCCCAGCTGCCTGTGACAGGCCTGGAGGCGGGAATGGGTGGCGGTGAGCGAGTGTTGTTGGTGACGATGGCGTCTGGAAAGAGCACAGGCCTCTGACGCCCGCGTCCACACCCCGGCTTTGGCTCTGAGTAGCGGAATGAGCGTGGGAGCTCGGGCGAGGCGCTGGCCCCCGCCGCCCGGGGCAGCGAATTCCGACGCTCTGGGTTTGCCCACCCGGGCGCCTGTGCTGGCACGGGGTCCGCGGTCATCGGACACGCTCAGCAGCAGTTTGCAGACACTTTGCACGTGCTCTCCAGCACCCACGAGCATCCCCGCAAAGTCCGGGGAGCCGCAGACGTGAAGTCCGCGTTTCAGTTTGGAACGACGCTCACCGGTCGAAGTCTGCCCGGCCCCCGGTGACGTCAGCGTGCGGTAGATGCGAGCCCCGGGCACTCAGTGTCCCGAGCTTGCGTCCTCGACGGGCCCGGCGGAGGTGGGTCTCCATTTATTCAGCGGGGACCTACCCAGGCCTACTACGCGCGGACGCTGTCGAAGCCCCAGCTTTCCCGCAGAGCCGAGATTCTGGAGGGGGCGGGCGTGGGCGCCCCCGGCCGGCGGAGCGGAGCGGAGCAGGCCTCGCAGAGACCTCGGGGCACACGCTCCCGGCGGGGGGCCGTGGGGAGAAGGGACGGGCAGGGTGGAGGTGACAAGGCCCCGCAGGGCCCCGCGGGCCTTGGGGAGGACTTGGGCTCTCTGTGATTGGCGTGGGGGCCACTGGACGGCTTTAGGCGGTGACGCAGTCCGACCACACTTAATCACATCGACTCCGTGTTGAGAGCGGGGTGTGGGCCGCTGTGGAGAACAGCATGCGGGTCTCCAGAAGAGTAAACGCAGCGTCCCGCCATCCGGCCACTCCACCTCCGGGCGTGTGCCCCAGAGGGAGCAAAGCAGGGGCGCGGAGCGGCGGTTCACAGCAGCGTCACATGCAAATTCACAGCAGCGTCATATGCAAATTTCAGCAGCGCATATGCAAATTAACAGCAGCGTCATATGCAAAAGTGGCGCAGGCGTCCATCCGTGTACGGATGGACGTCCACACGCCGTAACGTCAGCGTCGGAAAGGAAGGAGACCCTGTCGCCTGCTACAACGCGGGTGAGCACATCTCGCTGAGGGAAGTGAACCAGTCACGAAGGGACGAACACTGGGCGATTCCGCTCACTCGAGGTTCGTCGTCGAGTCAGGTTCTACGGCACAGAAAGTAGGGGGGCAGGTGCCAGGGCTGGGGGAGGGGCGCGGGGCGCGCGCGTTTGTGGGGACGGAGGTTCCGTTTTGCAGGATGAGGATTCTGGGGCTGGACGGGGCGATGGCTACACATCAGTGTGGGTGTGTTTCACGTCCCTGCACTGGACACCGAAACGGGGTTACGATGCCACATTTTATATCACGCGTATTTCACTACAGTTAACAAAATTAAAGACTTGGGCGTGGGAAGCCAAAGGTGGGAGTGGGGGCTACCGGGGGCACAAGCCGACCCCCCTGCGTTTGTCTTCTCAGGGCGTCCTGGGGGGCAGGGCGCTCCAACGTCTTTGCGTCTCCTCCCCCCACCCCACTAGAAGGGGGGTCGGGAGGTCAGAGTCGCAGGCGCCCTGACCTTGGGATTGAGAGACCGTGGACAGGAGATGGGGGATGCCCGGGGTTAGCACCGTGTTCTCAGCTGGAGACTGAGGCAGGGAGCCTGGCGGGTGTGAACTGTCGTCTGTAAACTCGGCATCTTGGGCAGGGCGGCGGCCGTCTGCCCCGAAGCTGCTCCCACGCGTGGGCAGCTTCCTGCTGCCCGCTGTGTGCACTGACCTCAGGATCAGGTGATGCTCTGTGGAGTCTGGATCTTGGTTTGCCGTTTTAGTGGAAGTTAATATTATCAAACATTTCCATGTACTTCAGACCGAATGTCAGGATCTGTGGTACCTCACTGTTCCTTCAATCCTGTAGACCGGGGTGCCCAACCCCCAGGCTGTGGACCGGTACCGCTCTGTGGCCTGTTCGGAACCGGGCTGCACAGCAGGAGGTGAGCGACGGGATAGTGAGCGAAGCTCCGTCTGTGTCTGCAGCCGCCCCCCCCAGCGCCGGCGGCTCCGACTCAGCTCGTCAGGCGTTAGATGCTCATCGGAGCCCGGTCTCCCGTGCCACAGAGGTTGGGGACCGCTGCCGTAGGCTCAGATACTGTGACTTACTCTTTCTTCTCATGCTCCATTGTCCCATTTGGGGACAGGCCAGCCAAGGGTCGTCGGCTTCCTGTTTGGCGTCTGGCTCGTGTTACCTGCTCAGCTTGCACCTCACGTACACGACGTCTGCTTCCCTAAGTCCCGGCTTTTCCGCTGGGAATGAAAAGTCATTTACACGTTTGCTGGCTTCTTCCGAGTCAAGTTCTTCGCTCGTCCCTCATAGTTATTTAATGCTTGGGAGGGAGCGTTTTTCTGTGTGCCGACTGATCAGAAACGTCAAGCTGGCACGAGTTTTCCAGTTCGGCAAAAGCCTGCCGGCCTTGGAAGGGGGACCGCACGGCTCTCGTGCCCCTGGCCGGCTGTCCTTGAAATGACTTGTCGTTGGAGCAGTTTGCCGGGGCTGATGGATGAAATCCGGTCTCCTCATTCTCTGCAGGAAGAAAGCGACGGGCTCCGAGCTCGGACGTCTGCGCCGGAAGCCGAGGAGGGCAGTAGATGCGGAGGGGCCCGTCCCCCCGTGGCAGGACAAGGGGCGGGCCAGGTAGGCAGGTGGCGGACGTGTTCCTTCTCTTTTCTCTTCACTGTGGACGTGAGCTGGCCACCAGGTGCACTGGTTTCTGTGAGGCCTGAAGAGGCGGAACACAGCTGGGTTTGGGTTCACCGAGCGTCAGTGTGTAGTGTGAATGAGCCTGGATCCAGCCGTGCGTGTGCAGGTGTGCGTGTCACCTGACACGGGCAGTGTGTTTCATGGGACGTACCGTGGACACACAAACAGACATGCGGGCACACGCTCTGGGGATTTGTGGGCACCCTCCAGCCACCGTTAAAGCCGCCGGCTTTGCCCAAATACCCAAGTGGCTCGTTCCGTTTGAATGCCTTCTCTGATGCATTTACAAAAAACGGATGATTTCCTTGCTTTTCCTTAAGATTAAGGCATTCATGTCTGAGATTTAAAACTGGAAATGTAAAAGCCCCACCGATGTCGAGTTCCCTCAGGGTCCAGTTTTATTTGGGAATAAACAGGCGATGCAGACTGTTTTGGGGGCCGCATGGGTGGGTTGCACGCAGGTGGATGTGTGTGCTCCGGACTTGACTGGCTGGCGACCTTGAGACGAATGTCATGGCTCGGCACAGTTTTCTGTCTTTAGGGGATCAGTCGTGTGGACCCGACATTCTGGGGGCGCCTCTCTCAGAGAGGCATTTCCTTGGCTCCTACGGGTCACCCGGACTGAAGGCGATTAAGCGGGGATGGGACAGAAGGAGCAGTTGGAAATCAGATGCATGTCTGGAGGTCGGCGGCTATGAGATTGTAGCCAGCAGGGCCGGAGAGAGTGCCCGCCGCAATTTAAGAAGATTTAGAGAGCTCGTTTCTTGTCACTCGATGGCGGCAGCCTGCAGGGTGGATTTGCTCAACGAAGGAGCGACTGACCCAATTGTGACTAAGAGGTGAACTCAGAACTTCTGGACATGCTCTGGGCGAGACATAAGAATCGGGCGGTTGTCACGGGGTTAGTGGAAATGTCCCCAGACTCTGATGCCATTCTCGGATGGATGGCAGGGGACAGGCCGGTCGCCAGGCACGGGGCCTGCTGGGGACTTTGCTCTGGGGCAGAGGGTGACAGAACGCTGTCCTCTTAACCCTGTTTCCGACACCTCCCAGGACGCTGGGCGGGTCTCCGAATTCTCCACATTTCGGGTTTCCCCAGCTGCCGAGAGAACACGCACATCAGTGAACGTAAAACGCACGGCCATTATTCTATACCCGACTCAGGGAGAGAGGGCGCTGGCATCGAACGGTGATGTGGCGTTTCCTGTGGCTAGAACTCTTATTTTACGCATTTCGAAATAGCTCCGTTAGAGTCTTTAGGTTTTCGAAAAATCAAATATCACTCTTTAAAAAGAAAACTGTTAGAAAAATGTGCGGGTTCAAGTTTTTCTAAAATGTCTTCATTTTCAGAGTCCGGGGTCTGAACCATTTCGACTCAAAGCAGTGGAGGCTCGTGTTTTCCCGCGGGTCGTCACCCGCTGAGTCGGTGGCGCTGCTGGGGGTGCAGCTTTTTAATTTTTTTTTCCTCCAAGAATCAACTCCTGTTTTCTGTAGGGTTTTCTGCCGAGCCCCTAACACTGTCCTTCGAATTTTAAATGCTGGCACCTTCCTGGTCTCGCAAATCCGTATCGACACCCAGGCCTCAGATGGTTGGCCCGCCGAAGCACGAGGGCTTGGCGGGTGGTCAGCCGGGCGGCCGACAATGACCGTCACGTGGGGGCCGCTTCGGCCCAGCTGACAGGGACTGTGAGCCGCATCCCGTTTCAGAGATGTTAATGCGTGAAAAGAAAAGGCACATCTTGGAACAGGCACCGTGGGGCGCCGCTCGGCCCAAGGCCACACGCGGCGTCGAGGACACGAGTTTGCAGC
>NW_011889156.1:124020-130491 GCF_000151845.1 Pteropus vampyrus
GCTGGCATCGAACGGTGATGTGGCGTTTCCTGTGGCTAGAACTCTTATTTTACGCATTTCGAAATAGCTCCGTTAGAGTCTTTAGGTTTTCGAAAAATCAAATATCACTCTTTAAAAAGAAAACTGTTAGAAAAATGTGCGGGTTCAAGTTTTTCTAAAATGTCTTCATTTTCAGAGTCCGGGGTCTGAACCATTTCGACTCAAAGCAGTGGAGGCTCGTGTTTTCCCGCGGGTCGTCACCCGCCGAGTGGGTGGCGCTGCTGGGGGTGCAGCTTTTTAATTTTTTTTCCTCCAAGAATCAACTACTGTTTTCTGTAGGGTTTTCTGCCGAGCCCCTAACACTGTCCTTCGAATTTTAAATGCTGGCACCTTCCTGGTCTCGCAAATCCGTATCGACACCCAGGCCTCAGATGGTTGGCCCGCCGAAGCACGAGGGCTTGGCGGGTGGTCAGCCGGGCGGCCGGCAATGACCGTCACGTGGGGGCCGCTTCGGCCCAGCTGACAGGGACTGTGAGCCGCATCCCGTTTCAGAGATGTTAATGCGTGAAAAGAAAAGGCACATCTTGGAACAGGCACCGTGGGGCGCCGCTCGGCCCAAGGCCACACGCGGCGTCGAGGACACGAGTTTGCAGCCGTCAGTGCTGCGCTTATGCTTGCGAGAAGCTCCTGGGGGGCAGCGGGCCCTTTAGCAGAACGGCCGTCATTTCTGGAGCACGCATCGATGTGATCGATTTATTAATTTATTGAAATTTTGCCTCATATACATTTTCCTTTTCCGTTGAGGTTTGATTCACATCCAGCGAAATGCACAGATCTTGAGTCTGGTTCCACGAATTCTGACCCCAGTGTCTTCAGCACCCTGTCCCGATGTTTTTGTCGCCCAGAGGCGTCGCCCCCGCCCCCCCCCGACAGCGGGGTTCCGATGTCTCCCCCGTGGGCTGGCCTTCCCCGCAGCGGGCCCTGGGGGGGCCTCTTCGTGCCATTTCGCTTCCTGAGCCGCTTCTGTGTTGCTGCGCGTCTGGCGCCTGTGCCTCCCTCCCGCTGAGCGGTCCTCGCCGTGCGTGAAGTCCCCTCCCGGTGGACTCCGAGGCTGTTTCCAGCCCTGGCTCTCAGCAAAGCCACCGCGAGCATCGAGCGCATGCGTTGGTGGCGCGTCTTCACTGGTCCTGGGTGAAGAACGTCTAGAAATGGAGTTGTTGGATCGAAGGATGGGGCGTGTGTGTGTTTGACTCTGCGAGAACCCGGCAGAACCTTTCTCGAGACGCCCGTCTCCTCTTACGCTCCCACTGCGTCCGAGGGGTCTGGGGCTCCACGCCTTTGCCGACCAAAGCGTTCCAGTCTCGTGAACTTGAACCACCGGAACGGCTTCGTCGGGACTCTCTGTGGCTTTCATCTGCATTTTTTGGTGACTCCTGATCACCAAGACTTTTTCATATGCTCATGGGCTATTTATACATCTTACTCCGTGAAGTTCCCATTGAGTCATTTGCCCATTTTTTAGTAGGGTTGTTCTGTTGAGTTGTGAGATTCAAGTCCTTTCTCAGACAGACGTCTCGTGAGTATTTCCTCCCAGGCTATGGCTTGCCTGGTCATTTCCTTCATGGTGTTTTTGGATGAGTAGAGGCTTTTAATTTCAAGGACGTCCATTTATCCATTTTTTATTTTACAGTCGGTGTCCTATCTAAAGTTTCTGCCTATTCCGAAGGCAGAAAGATATTCTCCTGTATTTCCTTCCAGGAGCTTTACAGTTTTCGCTTCTACATTTCGGCCTGTGACCATCTCTGATGAAATTTCGCGTGCGGTTTGAGGCGTGGGTAAAGGTGGATGTTTTCCCCATTTAGGTAGCTATTTGTTCTAGTACCGTTTGTAGAAAAAAAACCTCCTCCTCATTGACTTGCTTTGGCACTTTGCTGACGATCAGTTGACCGTGAGCGTGGTCCAGCTCTGGTCCGTCCTGTGCCGTTGCTCCGTTGGTCTCTCTCTGTGCCCACGGCCTCCCGTCTTGACTAAGCGGAGCGTCGGCGTTAGTTCGAAGTTGAGTAGCGTGTGCCTCCGGCTTCGTCTGACCTTTCGAGGATCGTTTCGCTTCAGCTAGACCTTTGCATTTTCTTTGATAGTTTAGGATAAGCTTGTTGATTTTGACAGAAGGATATGAACTCAGCGAGCAGAGCGAGGCGTGCCGCGGGCCAGGAGTGCTCGGCGCTTCGAAGGCCCACCGCGTCACGCAGAGCGCGGCTTCGTCACCCTTCTCCGGCCGTTGGGTCTTCTTAGCGGCAGACACACCTAAGCTGGCGCCACAACTCAGAGCTGCTTTTTTTTCTCTTTTCACTTTTCCGCTAATCCTCGTTTTGTGACTAGATACTGTACATTTGGGCCTTAATCCGTAGCTTCGGCACTGAGGGGTGACAGCACGCTGCCCCCAAATGTAACGGCGTGGTTTGCTAAGTCACGCTGCGAACGAGCATTGTCCATTTTAAATGAATTTTTGCTATAGATTTTTAAAGTATAGAAACGATGAGACCTGTGACATTTCTCCCGTTACCGCCACACGACTTTGGGCACAAAACGGGGAATCTGCTACATCTAAGAATAAAGAAGATGTGAACACATTTGGACAAATTCAGTGCAGTGACGTTTTCATTTGAGTGGTTGAGCTCTCGAAAACCCCTCATGTATCTCTAAAAAAAGAGCCGTACGGTGTATTTTGAATGTCATTATTGTCGCTTCTCCAAGTATTTTGAAAATGATGAGTAAAACGTAAACCAATGGAACGAGAGCTCGCTACCACGGGTGATTCCACATGGCAGGCGGCTCGTTTCTGTTGCGAACGATTTCTTTGTGTTTCATACTTGGGTTTTGCCGCATCGGCCACTCTTGCCCCGTGCTTTAGCCCGGAGCTGATTTTTAACCGATCTGAGCTGACTTGGCGGTGGGTGACCCAAACTAATAATCTCCGGTTGGTGAGAGCGTGGGGGACAAGTGAGTAAATAAATAATGAATCCCCGAGTTAGTTACGGCTTTTCCGTCAGGAAACTCGGCCAAAGTCCGCGCGCTGTCATTCGTTGGGTTTTGGGAGTTAAAAATTCGAAGGCAGCTCCGTGCTCCGGTTTAACTGCAGAGCCCGCACCAAGGGACGGTACGCGTTTGCTCGTGTGCACGCGAGCGGACGCTTTTTAATCTTAGATAAAACATCGTCAAACAAGACGACTGAAGAAATGAGCGACACGTCGTGTTCTTAACACCAGACTTCGATGACCAGCGGTGGCCACGGAAGGCAGCTTTCAGGGCACGAGGCGGTTCGGGACGGGACGAGCGGCTCCAGGAGGTCGGCGCCCCAAGCCCGCGACGCCGGTCTGAGGAGGCTGACCCGGGCACACGAGTGGCCGAGTCCAGCCAGGGGCCCCGATTCTCTAGCAGAAGGCGAGCTTCGCGGTCTTGGGGACCTCGCGCTGTAACTAAAGGAAGCGGTCCTGCTGAAGGGGAGGGGACGTGTCGCGACTCATCGTACGACCTTGCTCTGCAGATCGCTCCCTGACGGCGTCGCTGTGTCCCTGGCTAGATCGTAAGTGCGGAGGTCCAGGCCCCGTCCTTATGCTTCGCCCGTCTCATCGGAGCGTCTCGCGGTGTCTTTCGAAACAGCGAACGTACCGTAAATGTGCGTTCGTTTACTGGGGCCAGATGTTAAGATGAGACGTTCGTCCTTCCGTCCTTGATTTTCAGTTACAGGCCCAGATGTTGGATCTTCTTTTAAAACAAATTTTTTTCGAAGTTCTTTTCCCAGCTTAATGAGAGCAGCGGTCAGTTCGATAGCCTTTCGTGGCAGATGCTTGGTTGTCGGGGCAGATGCTCAGGTCGGGGGTCGGCAGACAGAGCTGGGTGGTGAGCAGGGACTGAAATACGCCAGACGACTCTGGGGCCGAGGGAGACAGGACCTGTCACCGCATCGACTGGCTTTCACCTGTCAGCTGTCCTTGAGACCACGAGAACACGTTTGCATCCTGCGCGATTTTAAGGGCAGCGCGTAGAAGGAAAAGCTAGATCTGCCTTCCAGCCTCTCGATACTCGTGGAGATGAATGATAAACCGTGAGTTTCAGTGCAGATGTCAATGTTTTTTTAAGGAGGGCGGGATGCACAAATCAGTAACTTTTTCACGGTTTGCTACGTCTGCTCTTCAGAAGGCAGCGCCGAGATTCACATAACGTCGCATTCCCTGTTCGTGATCCGTATCGTGCTTTGTTGATATTGCTGATTTCGCACTGTAACTCAGAAATAAAGGGAGCAGACGTCAGGGGGAGAGACTTAATCACAGAATAATCAGGGCCAGAATCTTAACTAGGACATCATTAGCATGTTAATGAATTTCCCCCCTTTCCACCAGCTGCCCTGTGGAAAAACACTGCAGATGTAGCCCGCGAAGCCGCTGGGTCCGCGGCCGCGGGCGGTCGCAGCCCGTGGGGAAGGAAGGTCCTTAGAACGTGCACAGGGGGTCTCGCAGGGGGATCAAATGGCAGGATCTCGTCTTCTCTGGGCATGATGACAGGCCGGTCCCGCTGGCCGCGTCCGCTGACACTCGTCTGCCTCTCCGTGAGTCAGGAGGAAGTCGAAGGCGGACAGGGCAGATCGTTTGGGGACGATACATCTGGACTGGAGGCAGCTCGTCAGCGATGGCTCAGGGCTCGTCCTTACCTTTCGCTTTAGGTCCGACAGGCCACCTGCCCACCCTGTCCACACGCCGACACTCCCCGCTCTTGGTTTTGGGCTGCCTCATAATTTTCGAGCTTGAAGTGGCTGAGAAAAGGGAGTAAGGTGTCCTTCAGCGAGCTGTTAGCGTTTTTAACTCTGCATTCCATGGGCGGGAGAAACGTCTCCCAGAAGAAGTCGCCTCACACCTGCCGAGAAGGGGGCTTCAGTTTAAAGATGCTGCACTTTATGAGTCCTGGCTACCAGGAAGTAGTTCCCTGCCCACACGTATCGGGTATATTTAGAAGAAATTTGCAAGAACAGAAGAATAAATCCGTTTTTTGTTCTGTTTTTGTTTCTGTTTTGGTTTCGGTAGGGGAAGAAACGGGGAACTGGAAAATGTATAGGAAGATAAAAACGACAAAATTAACAAAATAAAAACAAAATGTAAAAGTTGAGACAGAAAAAAATGCGAATGACCAGTGTTAATTATTTCGGTTGAGAATGAGATGTGAAAATGAGCTTCCTAGAAGCCAGAGCAAAAAAGACAATTGGTCTATCATCCACCTTCTTCGAAAGCGATTAAAACACAGAGGTTTTGGGTGTGGGCAGCAGTGTTAAGTTCTTAAACACAGTGTTTTGAGAGCAGCGAAGTCCTCGTGAACATATTTATCGCAAATGCAAAGTTGCTTTTCACATGACCAACCCTCTCCGGGGGAAAAAAAGTTAGGGGCTTCCTGCGAAGCAGGAGTTCGTGGACAGACCGTGAAACCACGCGATTTCAGTTCTGTGGGTATGTAGCTTTATTCCAACAAAAAGATCCAATTTTTCAGCAGATTCCCAAAGGAGTCTCTCTGAGTTTTCCCAGTGTTTCAGAAGCATCGTGGTAGCGGGGCGCACCGCAGAAGTGAGTGGGGACGGGCTCGGGCTCAGTAAGTTTAGACGTGGAACCTTCCAGTGACCCGGCATGCTGGGAGGAGGAGACTCAGAGGCTGCGGCCACGTCTGTGCCCTCGCCGGCGTCTCTTCTCCCCTCTGAGCTTTGACCGAGGCCCGCAGAGCGGGCAGCTTTGCTCCCTGTGGGCCAGACCAGCGATGGGCCTGTTAGTGACTGGGGGCCGAGCCCTTCGCCTTGGAACCGGACAAGCACCGCAGGTTCTGTGCAGGGAGGGACCGAGAGTGTCATGTGGGAAATACCGTGTCTGCCTCTACACCAGGAATCTTTGTCGTTTCAATGAAAAATACGTATCTGTGTATATAATAGGAACTTTTAGAGGAGAACGCTTTTTAAAATTTTTAAATCTTTTTCTGTCAGCTGTTTTTCCATGGGTTGAGCTTTCACCTCTCCAGCCACTCGCCTCTGATTTATTTATTGATTAATCGACCACTTTATTAGGATCTGAGGTGGACACGCGCGTCCTCCAGTCCCCGGTCCTGCGCCCGAGTCCATGTGACTTCGTCCTCTCCTGGGCTCCCCGCCCTTCCATCCGTGTGCTTTCCGGACGTCTTCGCCGTTGCCACCGCCTTCCCCGCCTGTCCCTCTCCGCTCTCTGTACTCCCTTAGCGACGCTTCCGTCACTGTCCCCCGGGTGACGATGCCGTGAGGATCTGGGTGTCAGACCTGGTTCCGACAGTTGGGGCAGGAACTTGACGCTCCATCGTAGGATGGAGCATGTGGCTCCCAAGTGTCTGACAGATGTTCTGCTTTGCAGGTCGTTCTTGGCGACCCGTGTCCACCCTGGTCTCGCCGCATGTCCTTTGACTCTGGGCCTTCGATAACGTGGGTGGACG
>NW_011889156.1:131381-132491 GCF_000151845.1 Pteropus vampyrus
ACATGACGATCCGCCATCTGTAATTTTCCTGTTCAGATGCGTCATTTAACTTGAAAGGAGGTTTTGCAGGTTATCGCCCTTACGAGAATCACATATATATATATATTTTTATTAAAACCCAAATTCTTTATTGTCAAAGGGAGACTAAGAGGAACTGAGGGACTGATTTTTTTTTAAACTGACTCCTATTTTGTGAGGTTTGGCAGCATTCAGTTTTTTTGGTGCTAACGACGACATCTTTTACACTTCACGATTTTTTCCATGATTAATTTTGTAAGAAATATCTCATTGTTCTCTTTGGCACTGCCGTGAATCGTGGCTTCCGGCCATTTTCGCCATGAACTTCCTCTTCTTTGAAGTTGCCATACGTTTAGCAACCCAAGAGAAACCCTACTCATTTGGGAGAGCATTATTTGTAGTTAACTTGATTTTTCGGGTTTTCTTGGCTCTCGTAAGAGAGAGAGGGTGTGCTGACAAACGTCACTACCCGGACCACTCCGCTCTACCGTCATTTGCTGCCCTGGGTCCACTGTTCTTTTGTGTTTGGGGACGGCCATCCTGCCTCATCCGCTTTTTGTCCCGTGTTTTTATATAACTGGGGAGGGTTGGATCGCTGTAAGAATGGACAGTCTTATATTTATAGCACGGCAGAAAGCATCAAATGTTGCTTAAAGAGGTACTGATTCGACATCATCAAAAATTTATAAACCAAATATCCTAGCATTTTACATGCTCACATCATTATAGAATGTAATTTCATTGTTCTTTTGACGTCATGCTTTCCAAAGTCTTTTTTTTTCGAATAACATATTTTTCTAAGGAGATGTTTCTTAAGACATATTTTTACTAATTGATTTTCATATGAAATTGTGACCCTTCCCCTTCATTCTTAAGGATATTTTTAATTTTACGGTTGACATACAATATTATATTAGTTTCAGATATACAGCATAGACATTTACATGCCTTACAGAGTGATCACCCCGATAAGCCTGGTGCCCTTCTGACACCGTATGTGGTTATTACAATATTATTGACTGTGTTCCTATGCGGTACTTTACATCCCCGTGACTGTTTTTTTAAAATAATTTTTTTATTTTTTAGGTACGG